>NW_024065105.1:0-4482 GCF_009727055.1 Benincasa hispida
CTACCACGACCCAAATCAATAGTGTCATCGTATATACATCATAAAGGATATATTTTAAGCAGCAAAACAAGCAGCTCAGTCTGAATTATTTCTTTCTTTTTTCTTTTTTTTTTTTTTTTTTTTTAAGCTACAACATTTTTTTTGCAAAAATATAGTTAAATAAACGAGGAACCAAAGAAAATCGAAGCTTCCGTATAACATGGTTTTGCTAGAATAGGCTACAATGCTTTTGTTATGAGAAACATTCTAGAATAGGCAACAATGAGGTCACTATTTTAGTAAATGATGCAGAGAAGGCTAATGACATTGATCCAAAAGAAGCTCAGCAAACTCTTGAAATAGCAAAAGCTAACTTATGGAACACTCAGGGCAAGAGACAAACATTCGAGGCAAATTTAGTTCTCAGATGAGCTAGAAACAAGAGTGCTGTCGAAAAAAAACTTCCAAGTTAAACAGAAAATGCACAATCTAATCAGGATACCTTTGCTACAGCTATATGTATAGCACATGCCAGAACCTCTATCTCCAGCTCGAAGATCTGCTTCCAACACTCTACCAACAGGTCCAGCAGCAACACTACACCCAGCACCAAGAGAAAAGTGCATTCGGCTGCAGAATGTCTTGACAGCTTTTGAATTATGAAGCACGATTATGAAATCCATGAGCTCACCACCAATCTAAGGTAAACAAGAATACAAATAATTCAGAACTCAATGAGCATACAAGACTCTTGTGTGATTTGAGTCAAAAGTCCTTGTTCCACATCTCATAAGGGAGACAAGAACCCAAAATGTACGCTGCCAAGATCCTATAACCTAACTTAGCCATTTCTAAAGATCGAAAATTCTTCTAGAAATTCTACACGTGTAAAAGAACTTGGAATTAAAAGTCTTTTTACCTGGGCACCCCATCCCAATCCAACAGATAATATAGCTGATGGGGCAGACCATGAACCATCCGACCTTCGGGCAATTACCAAACCAGTGCCAAATTTGTAAGCCACCAACACTCCACCTTTAGCGACTGTCAAAATAGCAAGACCTTTGGCCCCCTTCAGTACAGCCAAGGGTATAGACTTTTCAGGATTTAGTCTAGAGACCTATACAATTCAACGCCAGTAAACAGAATGTCACAGAAGAATATCCACACAACCATTTAATATATCACAGTATAATTATAGATCTCAAAGAGTACGATAGCATGTATGGTAATTCAAGTTATACTGCATGGTAACAACACCTGGAAGTATCCTCTTAGCGTTTTGGATGCTTTGTATATCTCATGTTCCATGGACAGACCAATAGGAAGATTCAACCACCCTCTTGAACACGTCCAGTCCATCACATCATGTTTCGCCCTTTGCACAGCATTGCTAATGCTGTTAATAAGTACACCCTGTAAAGGATCAAGCCTGTCATAGCAGGCATCACATACCCTCTGTGGATTTCTCTCTCTGAACTTAACGGGCATCAAACACCTCCCTTTTGAACAGGCTCGGCAGAAAATCCCTCCACAAAATCGACAATGATGCCTACCGCGAGTGATTGCAGTAAAAGGGGCAGTACATTGCATACAAATTGAAGAAGAACTATCTGGAAGCCATTCTGGGGGCTCAGCCTCCAAAACATCTTTATAAGCAGTATAATTAATCATATTCGGCTCGAGAAGAGGTGGGGCACTAGGAATGTACACCGAGGAGTGCAAATAGGTATCACCATTCTTTTCAGAACCAAGAAATGAAATATTTGAACTAGGAACTTGTTTATCCGAGGAGACATCCGAAGGTTTATTCGCACCAGTCAATATAGCAAACATCCCATTTAAAACATTCTTTAAATTCACCTCAGGACGCACACTATTTTGCTTTGGAATATCAAACTCGTCACTTGAATCGCATTCATCCTCAATAAAGTCTTCAGATTCAACAGAAAACTTTGAGTTCTGAAAGGGCGCACTACCATTAGGCATGGCCCATAGAGAATCACAATCTTCATCATCATTGTGAACTCTGTTCACCTTTCCAACATTAGAAAGGGAAGAATATGTAACTTTCCCGTTTAAGGTAGCCATGAACTACACAATAACTAAAACCAAGATCAATTATCAGTGTAAAACTTACAAGAACTGAATAGAAAGCAACTATTTCAAGTTCTCTTTCGAGGAAATTCAACAAATGCTTAGTTTCAGCTCCTATATACAAATGTTGGGAGAAAAATCATCATAAACGAAAGAAGGGTGGATTAGAATTTCAAAAACATTATACATACAAATTACAAGGGGTCCGTGTAGACTAATTCGTAATCTAGGGTTTTCCTCGTCGGTATAAAAAAGAACAGGAAAACGGCATGCAAAGCTAAGAATTTGAGAGGAAATCCAAACGGAAGGCAGAAAGAATTGCCATACCTTTCTGATAGGAAGAATTGAGTTGAAGGAAATGATTTGGTAGCTAGGGTTTGAGCTGAGAAAACCGACGAGAACGACGATGGCGGGATGAAATGGGAAAGAACCGATGAATCTCTTTCGAGGATTCAAGCAATCTTTTATTTTATTTTCCATTTTCTCGGGTGAGTTTTTATATTTCTCCGGGTTTAAAAAATAAAATAAGGGGAAATTATTTTTTGGTCCTCCTAGTTCATCAATTTTGAAAAATAAGTTTAAAAGGTCTCATACCATTTTCTACGTTAATTATTTCTTTTTTAAAAAATATTTTCAATACATATTTAAATTTGAATTTTTTTTTACTCTAATATATATATATATATATCTTGTTCTCTTACTTCCCATCCTCTTTCCTTTGGCCTCCACCAATCTTTCTCTCTCCATCTTCATTCTCCCTCACTTCTTTATTTTTTATTAGTGAATATTCTTCTCACCATTCTTTCCTTCTTTCATTTTTTTTAGAGACTTTTATGGATAAACTTACATTATTTAGGGTTAGCGCTCGGATCTCGTCTGCATTGGATTTTGCTACAAGTGCTCGGTGACCTTGACCTCTGGTCTGTTTCCTGTTGATCCCTCTAAATTGGCCTGGATAAGAGATCATTGCACCGATGTAGTGTCAAGCCTACTACAATATAATTCTTAAGTTAGTACGAGAAGTGTTTAATTCAACTAATCACAAAAAAGAAGTGAATTCAGGTCTCTCATTTGGAGATTACTTACTCTTTGCTTTGGGGTGAGCTATTTATAAGTCAGTTTTCTAACACGCATCTACAATTATGTATGATAGTGGTGTCAAGGATATTTATGGCGCTCGAGGTTGTAGGATGTTAGTCTATACTAGACTCAATTATTTTTCAATTGGTATATATCTATCGGATCGGCTGGTTGGCCCAAACTCTTAGGCACTAACATTTTACTTTAAGGGCGTGCGTTCTCCTATGCCCTTTCCCTTTTGGGCTTAGGGTTGTTCGTGGTCTTTGGGCATTGCCTTGGACAACCCTAAAAGTTAGAAAATATCTTTTTGGTGTCCAAGTTTTTTATATAGTTCCCATTTGATCCTTAGTTTTAGAACTATTATACCTTTAAGGGACATTTGGAGCATTGAGTTGGTTATTATAGTAAATGATTATTATAATATGTGAGATATAATAGTTTGTGTTTGAAGTGCAAATTATTCCAATCTAGATAGGAAAGAGTGAACATTGTAACAAAGAGAAATTTCAAATGGTATTATGGTGAAAAATGGTAGGTTATAAGTAATAATTCTAAACACCACTAACTTCAAGATGGAGGCCGAACACCTTTTTAGTCTTTTAAGATTTTGAGTTCGATTTCAGTTTAGTCCTATAAGTTTCAAAATATTATAATTTTACCCTTGAGATTTGAGTTTTGATTCGATTTCGCTACTAAGTTTCAATATTTACACTTTAAACTTTTTTTTATTAAATAACCGCTTTAATATTTGATTTTAGTGTATACTCATTAATTTAAATAATTGCAAGGTAAAATTTTAATTATTAATAGTGATGAAAAATAATGAACCTTAACCAATTTTAATTCTTTTTAATTAATTAATAAACATTAACACTATAGACCGAAAGTAAGTATTTAGTGAAAAATCAAAATTAAAAATGTAAATCTTGAAACAAAACTCAAATTTCAAAGGTAAAATTACGACATTTTAAAACCTATAAATTAAATTGAAATTAAACTCAAAACTTAAGAAATGACCATGTTAAAATCTAGAGACCAAAAATGTATTTTATTTTCTACATTCTTTATGCATATTGAACTATGTTCGCTTGGGCTCTTTTATTCATATTATATTCACATTAGTGTTTTTTTTTTTTTTTTTTAATGTTTCAAGGATATTTTCTTATAGTATAATGATTGTGTTGATTCATTCATCATGTCGAAGTTGAACCTAGAGTTGAATGCCCTACGATTTTCTTTATTTATTTGTTTATTATTATTTATTTGAGTTTTCTTTATTTATTTGTTTATTATTATTTATTTGAGTTTTCTTTATTTATTTGTTTA
>NW_024065106.1:0-9363 GCF_009727055.1 Benincasa hispida
ATATTTCATTTGGAATTAGGTCGCTAGCCAGTTCTTAACTACAGTCAGTAGACCTACATCATTCTCAATAAGTAGGATATCATCTACATACAACATTAAGAAGACTACTGAAGCGTTGATGATCTTCTTGTAGACACAAGCTTCATCAACGTTTTGGTCAAAACCATACGAATTGATCGGAGTATCAAACCATATGTTCTAAGATCGAGACGCATGCTTCAGTCCATAAATGGACCGATTCAATTTGCAAACCTTTTGCTCTTGACCTTGGGCTATGAATCCCATACTGAGTTGAACTACGTCGATTCCATCTCGAGATCCATGGCCTTGACCCAATCATCTCAGTCAACATCCTCCATCGCCTTCTTATAAGACAACGGATCCTCAACGTCACCATCTGCTACCATAGCAAGGATTTTCGTGAAACCCAGATAGCGAATGGGTGGGTTCGCAACTCTCCCACTACGTCGAGCTTCCCTCAACTCTTAAGGTGGAACTGACATACTGGATGAATTCCCATCAACAACCCTTGCTGATGTAGCAGGCTCTTCAACAACTCTTGTTGAAGTTTCAGTAGTTTCATTGGAAAGCCATGCAACACGACTTTGCTTCGTAGACTGTGCTCCCTGATATGATTCTCCTCTAGGAAAGTAGCATTTTTTTGAAACAAACACCCTATTTTCCGTCGGATCATAAAAATAACCCCCTCGTGTACCTTCGAAGTAGCCTACAAAGAGGCATAACCTCGACTGTGGTTCCAACTTCTTGGGATTAGCCTCAAGCACATGTGCAAGGCAACCCCAAATGTAGAAGTGACGTAAACTAGCTTTACGCCCATTCCACAACTCAAAAGGTGTTCTTGCAAAACTCTTGGAGAGGACACAGTTGAGTATGTATACCGCAGTCTCCACTGCGAAACCCAAAAACGAGTCTGGGAAGCGTAACTCATCATCGAGCGAACCATGTCTAACAAGATCCTATTTCTCCTCTCTGCTACACCATTCTACTAAGATGTACCCGACGTTGAAAGTTGGGAAACGATTCCATGTTCTATCAAATAGTCTTGGAATGTCGAGTCTAAAAACTCTCCACCTCGATCCGATCGAAGTGCGGTCGTCTAGCATTCAACGCATTTAGAATAGTTATTTTGGTATTTTTGTGCAAGAATATGCCGTTAACGCAATGCAACGAATTGCGATCATAGGAAATCATTGATCGAGCGCTACTCACCACAAGGCTTTGCGATGATTTGTTCGCAAAAATTCGCCGAGAAGGATCAACCCGCAACTTGGTCATTAACAATGGTGTGCACACTCTGGCGTGAAAGGTTAATTAAGCCAATGGACAGAAAAGCTGAATGATAGTCGAATCCGATTTAAGTTGACAGCCTGATAATAGTCACAAAGTTACATCAGCTTTTCGGTGACATTATTCGACGCAATCAGTCAGGAATTAAAGTACGTCCTATCTTTACAACCATGAGAGAGATGAGTCGCCTTTCACCGGTGGATGCTCTTATAAAATATAAGTGCATTTCTCAGAAAAAGGGTGTGACGAGTGATCAGTTCACCATTCTTTAAGTTCATACGTCTTTGTTTCTTAGTTTTCTTTCATTTTAGGCGGAAGCGAGGAAGGAGGTTGTAGCGCAGATTGTTCCGGTTAAGTTGGAGAGCGCCGGAAGCTTTTCAAGGGCAGAGAAGAGTCGACGCCTGTGGAAAGCAGGAAACATCTTTAGAACCGAATAGAGATTTTCAGTGTAAAAGCCTCGATAGAACAAGGAAATTGGCTAACCAAGCTCTCTACCTTTTAACTTCCATTGTTATTTTGTACTCAAAACTCATTTATAAAAATGGAATTTTCCTTCGCTTATATATGTTCGCTCTTATTATCTTATGCAGGATAGCTAAATCAGTTGAATGGTTTGAGAAGCATAGCATAGCACAAATTAGGAAATCTTCATTCTTGCCGATTATTCTTGTATTATGTATGCTTCATTCGTTCATTAGAGATACTCAGGGAAGGTAGCTAAGGATAGGATTTAGAAACTTGGGAAAGGTCAGGTTAGAAATCTAGGCTCGAAAGAAGCCAGATTAGGAATGCATAATTCAAGAGATAGAAGCTTATGAATGAGCACTATTGTTATTAACGCATCGTATGCATCCTAGAGATAGGATATTGATGTATGCGGGTCATCTTGTTTATGCATTTTTTTGCGTTCCTCATAATCCAAAAAGAGGGCTGAGGTGCGCATAAGGGACAAAAATTAAAGAGACTTATCCACTGTTTAATAAGCTTTTATGGACACTTTTGGCACAATCATAATCACAATAGCATTTTCCTTTTCCAGACTGGGAGGATGCTAGGCATCTGGGCGTTATTGCATTTCTTGGTGAACCTTACCATGTTACTTTTTTCGATTTGGTGAAAAAAATATGGTTGTAACTATATCGCAAAAATATAAGGTTCATTGACTGGTTCAATTACACCGATTTTTTTACTATTCTACTTAAATAGTCTCTCGTCCATAATGGAAGCCCAGATATTAGGCTTCATTTACAGACAATACTTAATGGCATCTAACACAACAAAACTGATCTTTCTCATAATCCACCGCAATATTTGGGGGGTTTATCTTCAATAAATCTATTTCATAGGAAAAATTTGAAAGCGGCAGATCAACAGAAGAAACCGAAACCAATTATTGTTTACGGTGCAGATTACCCAATAAGGGGGATGTGTAACATTTGGTATATATTTTATGGATTACCAACGCAATCTGTTTGTCACAAGGTCTCTGATTCGAACCTGGACTTATCTCTAATTGAAACCACTATTGGGGTAGAAAGCAATTTACACTTGGGATTTAACTGGGGAAACTTAAGTGCAAAGCTAATTCTACACACAAATAATTACCATCATATACTGAATAATATTCATCTCATTTTCATCCTCCACTTCATAAAACAAGGCATCATGACATCCGCGCGTTCCGTGTTGCTGCGGTTGTCTGTGTGCTATTGTTTGACGTTGCTTACTAAGGATGTAGGATTGTCTCTGGTATTGTTCAGTTACACAAATGAAATTGCATTGAGTTCCAAGAGTGGAAGATTGTCTTTCAACTTATGACACTCAATATCGGGTTACTACAGTTAAAATAAAACAATTATCTTAATATTAAGGCATGGGTCGATTATATTTAGTGGTTTGTTATATGTCATATATAACTTTCTGTTATGAAAGTTGGGGGGCTTTTGGAAGTGGTTTTTAGGTACCAATATGGTGTTATATTCGTTCTACATTGGCTTGAGATTCGAATAAAGGCAATAAAACCAAAACGCGAAGATAATCAAATGAGAAAACTATACAGCCTCTTGTTTTTTTGAATGTTTAATGATAAAAAACTCTTCTCCTTTTTCGAGGAATGAAGAGTAAATCAAATAGGCTCCAGTCTGATAAGCCTCCATATAAAACTCCAAAATCATTGGTATAGAACGACAGAAAAAAACAAGGCTATAAAATAAGGACATTTCTTTTTATATGTGGCTCCCGTCCCGAAAGAGGGTGTTTTTCTTTATTTCCTAAAAGGTACGAGGGACATGAATATATAATTAAAAAAATACGGGTTTTAATATTTATTTGTCTCGTATGATTTTCTTGTTTTTTGATTAATGTTGGAGGTGGTGCATTTTTTTATTTATGATTTATGGTGACACTCGGGATCTTTAGAATTAAGGGGAGAGGTGCCTTATCATTTGCAAAAGGTATTTTATAGTTGTTATAGTGCCCTCGCGCTTTTGGGCATAATAATGTTTATAAGAGGTCTATATTCAAAGTTGTTTGAAGTTTTGAGTCATTCGTTCTAAGTTCTGGGCAAGCTTGCGGGGGTTTCTTTCGAAGAAGGAGGCAATCTAGGTTGGGATCGCAGCGTTTGCAGAAATGTGCTCCACGAATTGCTTGTTGAATCACTGTTGAACGCATCTGGTTGGTAAGAGGGAGTGAGGTAAATGCACGAGATCAAGACGTGATCGTAAATTTTGTGTACTCGATGTTTTTCGTGGTATGCTAGTCTGTTCGTGTATGTTTATTCTATTCATTTCGAGTTATAATTAATATGTGCGAGAAGAAACCTCCGAACACAGATGATTTAGCTTCTAAGGGGATAAGATCGCTTAACGCGTAGCGCGGCTAGACGATCGTTTAGGTCAGCAAGTTCCATCGCTTAGTAACTGAAACTAAAACGGATACGCTTATTAACGGCAAGGAAATTGTTTACCTGTCTTCTGTTGCTACAAACGATTGCATAGACGATACAAGCATCGTAAAGACCTACATCTTCATCTTAACGTCACGACCATCGTTTTAATTTATGCTTACTAATCGATCTAGACGTGTCTTGTTAGTTGGTCTTTGAGCGGAATCGATCTACCTACTGGAGGTTTGACTACACGATTGGAAAGATATCCTAAATTTGTTCAAAGACCCGATTTCGCCTGTAGAACCGGAGTTTGCTCAATGAAAAATGTAAATAGGATAAGTTGTGTGTTTTTTCATTTCACGTTATTATGTAAAAAAGTGGGCTCTGCATGCTCAAGGTCATTAATCCTTAATTTATTACATTGCGATTAGTGGTGGTGTTTGGGTAGGTATGTAGAATAGGTGGGTATCTTGATATTTCATCTTAAATAAATGGAAGGAATTTTTACTCGGACACAAAAATAAGTAAGAGATTATTAGAACACAAAATGGTCAAAAGCATTCAAAAATATCTCTTTTATCCTCTCTGTTATTCTAATGTTATAAGTTTGAGAGAGAGCATGCATTTAATTATGTAAAGCATTGCTCATGATTCAAATAATATAAGAGTTATATATGCATGTATTAAAGTATTGAACATGCATGTTCTTATATTATAATTGTTATAGTATAAGGGAATGATAGGCACTTGTTTTAACGTTTTATACGAAATTAACGTATGGGTTCGAGGTAATGGACCAGATCATTTGCTATGAAGCGATGACACTATAGGTTATTTTACAAATGTTTATAAACACCTTATTGTTGTGACAAATGTTTAATTGTTTTCTTTTTGTTAAAAAGTTAAAGAGAAATTATAACTAAAAGGAATAAAGAAAGACATGCATCTCAACTCTAGGTCTAATCATTGTTTTTAAAGTGTTAAACTTGGAGTCACATAGACCTAAGATCACAGTTCTAATATGATTAGCAACCTAGGCTCTTTAATCCTTTTAATCAGTTTTAGATATGATTAAATTGTTGCGGTAGATAAAACAGCGTCACAATAGTTTGTAATCAAATCTATCTATAAGACCTTTTGTCTAAGGTGGTTCTGGTCTTTAGATTGAGGTATTAGAGGGGTCGCCTCGGAAAAAACGATAAACACACCACACACTATACCATGAGGAAGCTTACCTGAAAAGAGGCGTGAATTCAAGAATAGATTGATTACAATGCATTGACAAGTGTAAGGACAGGCCATTAAAGTATAAATTGAACGTGAACTTGGAATTTGTTCATATTTCATAGACCAAACGGTGGTGTATCGGCAAGATATGAGCAGAGGTAAAAGATAATCTGACAGGCAACCCACATGAAAAATCAAATGTGAGGACCACAACTTTGTTTTCTATATTATATTTTGAATTTGACCCCTAAGAGTAAAAAGACATGTTTCAGTGGGAGCGGTAGCTTAGTGGGGTATAAGATTGAGTTCATTGTGTAGAGTACCTCACTCAGTATCCAATAAAATAAAGTAAAACACGCCACCAACGCATATGGAGAGTCTAACCTCAGGGGCCCCTTTTTTCTACACCTTGGTGGGGACGGTCTTTCGGTCTTCTCCTCAAGGATGATTTTAGTGCCTTTAGGATAAAGGTTATTTTTCCAATGATTCGAAGGGGTAGAGAATAGAAGAAGACGTTTCATTAGACAGGTGGGGAGCAGGGAAACACTACCCTTACAAACTAAGTATCCCCGGTTCTTCCCTTGAATTAGGGGTGAATTAAAAAGTTACTGCGCATACGCCTTCGAGGCACACCTTTAAGGATGTTTCCTCTTCTAAAGAGGATGAGGCAGTAATATTTCGCTGTTCTTTTTTTCAATCTATCTCTTCTTTATAAGGATCTGGTAAATTATTTATTATATGGAGGTAAACCATGTCTCTGGTTTACTAACGAATCTGCTTGCTTCCCTGGAGTGGTTATGGTGTCTCTCTCATACCACCTTGAATCAAGACTCTTTGCATTGCGGAGGAAAGCACGAGTTAACACCATTAATGATGGAATAAGGTTTATTATGGAATGCCCCGTCTTTAGGAGGACCCCACAAATCATAGAGTTCTCTCAAGGAAAAAAAAAAGAGTGGGAAGGTGCAGTTTAGTTCAGTTTCCAAGAAAGGGTTGAGGGTTCTGGCCTAATATAGAAAACTAGCATTCCCAATGTATATGATCAAAAGCTGGATATCACCCTTTTGGCCCCGATCGAAGGGTTGAAAAAGGTAAAATGTCCCATCCTCAACCTTGTCTCTGGTTAGTTAAGAACAAGATTTCTCAATAAACAAAAAAATTAAGAAGATCAATACAAACTATAAAACCCCAAATTGGGTACTAGATTAACTCTATTTATGCCAGAAAAACTTTGATGGGTAGCAAAAAATTGTCTCTTAATCAAATGAAATTCTAATATTTATGTTGTGGTGTGATGGATATAAGAGGTGGATACAGATATTTCATCATGATTTGAACAAAATATTCTCCCCGAATTTCAAATATATTTTCCAAGACTTGTTTATTCTTGGAATAAACAATCACAACCAAAAGGAGCGGATTAGGTAAGGGGGCAAGATTTTCTATCGGTAAAAACACTTACATGTCGTATATATAATTGGCACCCACTCATAGAAGAAAACAATAAAACTTTTCTACATTCCAACGAGAGGGGGCCCCCAGAGGGCTAGATCCGGCGTGCGGACCATCACTTGAACCCCTCTAAAAACATGCAATAAAACACATCACTCACAAGAAAAAGAGCAAATGTGCCGTCTGTATTCAGAGTGGGATACCAAAGGGAAGAGAAACGTAAGGTTGGAAAAAAACATAGAAATCCCTTGCTCTCTGAGGAGAACATCGGGTGCTGTGCACATATGATGGGGATGTGTTGACGGAGAAGTTCGCGGGTTATGTGGCATTATGATATTGATTATAATGTGGCTCCAACAGAATGGTCCTGTACCCGTTTAACTTCGTTTTTGGCGTTGGGTAGAAGTACTCTTTTCTGATATTATTTGGTTTCCAAGGTTGATATACAGTGAGCCTATGGATTGTCTTTCAGCCGGTTGGAGGGTGAAACATCTATTTTAAGAAAGTAACCACTACGAGGAGAGATGTATTTTAAATCATATGTTAATAACTATGGGTAACTAAAAACCACAAACTATAAAATATGGTGCTTTACTCCCGCAGAAGCTTTCTGTATTGGAAAAAAAGTATGTTTCATTTATATTTCCAACTTTCTTTCAATAAGAAATAAGAAGACCCAGACACTTTGGTTTACCTTTGTTGTTATCGGTGATTAGGTTGGGAATAAACATGGGCTAAACATTATGGTCACTTTAATCGTGGCCGTATGTCTGAGTATGGGGAGTTCTACGCAGTCCGATGAAAAGAGAGTATAGTCCAGAGAGACCCGTTTCGGTCTTTTTCTTAGTCTATAAATCGACTATATTATAACTTATAATAAAGAAAGTAAGCTTACTGTGCACTTTTGTTAAGTAATGGTGATTCTCAACAAGAGGTGAAATATAACCTTAGCAACTCTCGGCTCGAACGAGTTGAGACATACCAATCTGTACGAAAAGTAGAGTGAGAGGGGTCAGTAGAAGGTGGAGGGTCAATCATTTTGTTATATGAGCGTGGTTGGTGCGGAAATCTCATCCACGGCGCGCCCCACATTCCATATGTTTATTTCGACCCTTTATGTAGAAATGAAGTCTTGCAGCTCGGTCTGGGCTGTGGGCTGATTACTTTGAAAAAGAGGAAGAAGAAAAAAAGGGTGTAAAGGAAAAATGAGGAAGACCACCTGCCTTAACGCCACTCGCCTGCTCGCCCCAAGGAGGCGTCATCAGGTTGGGGTAAGGGGAAAATGTTTCCATTTTCTGTCTAACCAACATTGTCTTATGGACACTTTTAAGAAAAATACGTATCCTCGGTATTGAAGAAAATTAAAAGCAGCCTCTCAATGCTAAGGGCCAAGGCTGATAAACGTAAATGTTGATTTACTTACTTGAAGACTTGTTATGGAAATTGATGATGCTCTGCCGGATAATTGGATGGTTCGGTGGCGTCGCAGCTAACCAGAGTTTTCTTTCTTTCTTTAACTGGGACAGTGGTAGACTCTCATTGTGGGTGGATAGCTGCGTAAGAAGCATAATAGGAGATATCTCCGGGAAAGGGTGGAGATGACGATGCGAGTAAGCATTAGGCGGACATAGAAATAAATGCTCAGCTTGGGCAGTGAGGACTCCAGTTAGCTACAGAATAGTTTTTTATTTTAAATTTGATGTGATATATTATCCTGAAAACTAAAGAGGAATCATTATATTTTGTAAAGTGTATTTATATTGCAATGTAAAATATACTATCTTATTTTAAATGTGGATAAAGTGTTTATTCATAAAGATGAACAGTTTAATTTTGCACAACCAAATATTTGGAATTACAAAATTAGAATATATGTGCTAAGGCCTCGTTGGATAGCTCTGCAGTTGAATTCCCTCCATAATAGGACTAGAAATCTGGTTGCAGACACCCTATTGTGTTCACCACTCCAAAAATAGAGAAAAAAACGACAGACAAAGATTTATGGTGGTCCCAAACCCATACAAATTGCTTTTTTAATACTGTTGGCTTCTTTAAGTATGTTAGGGCACATGCAATCGTCAATGGATGAGAGATTGGTGAAGAATGGACTTCTAAGTGAGTTAGGAAAGGAAAATTTGTTTACTAGTGGGCGCAATTCCTTCCTTTTGTATGTGTAACACCCGCAAAAGATGACAAATGATCTGTTTATTTGTAAGAAGGGGGTGCGTAATAGAGCCAAGGGAGCCCGTTGGGAGTGTAGTATGGTATTTCTGACGCGTTGTGGGGGTCCTGGATGAGAGTGTGTGCGGACAAAGGACGCCGCGAGGTGGCTATGAGTATTTATTAGTTTTACTGATAAATTAAACTTCAAGGTACGGGTATGGTGCTATCTTACTGCAACAGAGATTCTGAATCCTGTATGAAAAGTGTCAAAGGAGGTTCCAAAGGCTGAAGTTGAAAACGCATTAGATAAATGGATTAAAAAAACT
>NW_024065107.1:0-1588 GCF_009727055.1 Benincasa hispida
ATAGTTTGATTTACACATCAATTGAGGTCAAATTCAAGAACAAATATATTTGGATTTTAATTCCAACTTTATATTTTTCGAGATTTATCCACTCATATATGTGCATAAATCTCGAAATGCGCATTTGTTGAATGAGAAATTTTGGACCAATCACAAGTTGCTACGTCATTTATTAAATTAGTGATGAAATTCCAAATCATTAAATTTGGGCTCAATTAGGAGTTGACATTTGTCCTGAATTGAAGGTGAAGACACATTTCGATGGCGCCACGTGGTTTTATCATGACCGTTGAATCAAATAAAATTAATTTGACCTAATTTGATATTATTATTTGGGTCAAAGTCCAACCAAGCCCAAAAATAGGTTGAATTTGACCCAAATGTCAAATCATGCCGAAATCCTATTAATTGGGCCCAAAGGCCAGACCCATGGACCAACGAAGCCCAAGTCTAACTAATTAGGCCCACCTGTAAACTCTATAAATAGAAGCTCAACATTTTCTGCATTCAAAGAGCCAGAAAGAATTCATCAACAAGCAGAAGACTCCCAAGACTACTGAAGCTACAATCCTAGAAGACAGAAACCCTTGAAGACACAAAGACTCTTCCAAGACTTCTACTTACACAAAAACTCTTCCAAGACTTCTACTTCAAGAACGTTCAGTACTTTTCTCTTTCAAGTCAAGCACATCCACCCAACCGGGAGAGAATCAGAGGATCAAGTACTAGAGATCGAACCACATCGCATCAACATCAACACCAACTCAAGTTCAACTTCACGAAACAAGTTTCTCTAGAAACCTCATGTGAACAACAGTCATTTGGGTTTTTTAAATTAAATCTATAAATACTATTTATACCCCTAAGTTCTCTATGTTCCATTCCCTTTTTACTAGTATTTTTAAAAACTAAGTCAAGTTTTGAAAAAAAAAATTAAAAACTAGGCGATTTTGAAAAACATTTTTTTTAAATTTTGTAATCTGATCATTAGGAACTCAAGTGTTTCTTGAAGAAATATGCACAAAAACAATAATTGGTAAATGATATGTCTGAAGAAAAGGTGTCATCAACCTCTCAATGCCAATCAAATGAAATTTATGATTACCTGTACTATTACTACCACTAAAAAGTAGCATTAGTGGCACGCCCATCTGCAGGGAAACCCAAAATATGGTTTCATTAAGTCAATTCTCTAATTATAACAATAAATGGGGGTTTGAACTAATATAGAGATAACGTGCATGAAAATAAAAAATAAAGTGGGTAAATGTATCTTGGGATTGGAAATTCTAATTCTAAGAGCAAGAGGGATTCCTATACAATTTTATATCATCGACCTCTCTCTTGATTGAACATACATTTGATTTACGCATGCACAATGACTTGCTCGGCCTAACAGAACTCATTGATACTACAGGCAACCAACTCATTGGATTAAACCAAGCAAGCACCCTAATTATTAATTAAAGCTTAGGCCCCCTAATTAAACTAAATACCTTAGTTATATTGGTTTCGAAAGTGTCCATCTAGAACTAACTCATTTGCATTACAAGGTAAAACCACGAGAGGTAGTAGAAAACTATTTTGT
>NW_024065108.1:0-1206 GCF_009727055.1 Benincasa hispida
ATCTTCTATCATTGATAGCATGTTATTGTAGATAGAAGCAATCGGTGATAGCTTGAAATCAGTGATTGTTTCTATAAATTAGTTGTATCACTAACATCTTTATTAAACTTTCAGTTTACTGTTGCTTCATTTGTTCCAACTGAACAAGAATTGCAATCCAACTATTATGCCTATTTTGCGGAGGTGGAAAGCAGGGAGATGGATATTGAAAAAGAAAAAGAAGGCAAACAAATGTCAACCGGGAGAAGAATTGCATCATTACAAGAGGCAATTGAAGAATTAAAAAGAGGACAAAAAGATATTAAGAAAGGCATCAATGAAAAGCACAAGGAGATTCTTGATATATTGGG
Organism: Benincasa hispida; assembly: GCF_009727055.1. Taxonomy (NCBI): domain Eukaryota; kingdom Viridiplantae; phylum Streptophyta; class Magnoliopsida; order Cucurbitales; family Cucurbitaceae; genus Benincasa; species Benincasa hispida. The sequence goes on from NW_024065108.1 coordinate 351, forward strand.
CCACATAAAAGAAGCTATCAGTGATAAACTTCCACAAAAAGATGAAGGTGGTGAAAAGCAATCTCAAGAATCACTTGAGAAGAACAAAGCGTCATCATCTAGTTTGGAGTTTTTAGATGCAAGTTTGGAAGTTCTAGAGGTAAAATTTGTGATTTTCTTTTTTTGTAAAGAAGTACAATAACAAAAATGATATATGCATGCAGGCTGAAGTTGACACTGCTAAGGACAATGAGACTCAAGATGATTAAGAGAATGACCAGCAAGAACAATTGCATGATGATCCTGAAGATGAAAAGGAAGATCAAGAAGAAAAAGATAAAGAAGATATAACGAAAAAGAATGTAAGTATTGATTGATTGATGATCTTAATTATAACATTAGCATGCTATCAGTGATATCTGAAATCAAGTTGTTGATAACAAACTATCAGTGATAACATGCTATCACTGATAGCATTATTGATAGTTTGTTATCAATGATATTATGCTATCAGTAATATCTGAAATCATTGATAACCAACTATCAGTGATAACACGCTATCATTGATAGTTTGTTATCAGTGATAATATAAATAATAAGAAGATTTATTTACTTGACTGATACTGATAGCACATTGATGTCATGTTATATTTGATTCCATGATTTCAGGTGATTGAAAAGACTTTTAAAAAGAGTCCAAAAAAAATATGACCAAAGGTTGTCATTGAAAATATAGAGGACAACAAGAGACCAAAAAGACAAGCAAAACCAACCAAGAAAATTTTGGAGAATGCAAAGAAACAAAAGAAAGACAAAAAGAAGGTCTCTCCAAATGTGTCTACCAAGGTGTCTCCAAGCAAAGCTACAAGGCAGTCTC
>NW_024065108.1:1236-4159 GCF_009727055.1 Benincasa hispida
TCATCAATTAAAGAATCCTTATAAATCAACTTCATATTTTGCAAAAGGTGTCGTAGACAAACACAATACTCAACATTTGAAAAAACATTCATAACACCTTTCGGAATGCTAAAATGCCAATCAGAAATAATGACTAATCCTTCTTGTTCACCAAAATTTTTCTTTAAATTCTCAAAAAACCATCTCTAGGATGCATCATTTTCAGAGTCAACAATACTAAAAGCAAAAGGAAAAATCTGATTGTTACCGTCAATTGTTGAAGTCGTCAAAAGAGTCCCGACATATTTACATTTCAAGAACGTCCCATCAATTGATATATTAGGTCTACAATGCTTCCAACCCTCAATTGATGCTCCAATAGCCATATAACAATACTTAAAATGCCCATTTATGTCAGCTTTATAGGCAGTAAATGTACCTAACAGAAGAAAATAAACAGTTAAGCCAAATTACAAAAGGTATATAATTGATTGATGCCTACCACCCATAGCTTCTATCACTGGTTGCAGTCCATCACCAATAACTTCCATTATTTTCATGTTATCAACGATGGAAGATATCAGTGATAGACTCCAATCAGTGATAGAAGCTATCATTGATAGATCATATAATAAGTCAGAAACAAGAAACTTGAATTCTTTTCTTCTAACTTCATCAAAAACTTTGGAATCAAAGCATATGATTCACGTGCATCGCCTTTCAAAGACTTCATTATTTGCTCTTTTGCCCTCCATGCTTTATAATAGCTAATAGTTACTCCTCTAGAGCGACACTAATTCATAAATGTGATTGATATAGTTGCAACTTCGTATAGTATTTTGTTACTAGTGAGATCCTCTAGAGCGACACTGGCGAGATCCTCTAGAGTGACACCAGCGATACCCTCTAGAGCAACACCAGTGATGGAAGATATTAGTTCCATTATTTTCATGTTATCAGTGATGGAGGATATTAGTGATAGACTCCAATCAGTGATAGAACCTATCATTGATAGATTATATAATAAGTCAGAAACAAGAAACCTGGATTCTTTTCTTCTAACTTCATCAAAAACTTTGGAATCAAAGCATATGATTCACGTGCATCGCATTTCAAAGACTTCATTATTTGCTCTTTTGCCCTCCATGCTTTATAATAGCTAATAGTTACTCCTCTAGAGCGACACTGGTTCATAAATGAGATTGATATAGTTGCAACTTCGTATAATATTTTGTTACTAGCGAGATCCTCTAGAACGACACCAGCGATACCCTCTAGAGCGACACCAGCGATACCCTCTAGAGCGATACCAAGCACACCAGTGATATCCTCTAGAGCGACACCATCGATACCCTCTAGAGTGACACCAGCGATACCCTCTAGAGCGATACCAAGCTTTTCCTATGAAATTCTTGGCGATACTCACCTCAATTCCTAGCGAGATTTCCCCCGAGAGCGATATCCTCCTTACAAAATCCTCTAAACACAAGTTGCACAGCTTCTATCACTGATAGTATGGTATCAGTAATGCTATACAATCGTGTAACATTTGGTTGGCGATTCTATCAGTGATAGAATCTATCATTGATGGATCTTCTACAAAAATGCTTATCTACTGTCAGTGATAGAATCTATCACTTCATTGTATTAATTACTGACAGAAGCTATTACAATAGCTTGATATCATTTCTTTCAATTATTGTGGTTAAAGGAAAACGAAAGCTTCATAAATAAAAGCATCATATTGTGAAGCATCATATTGACTAAAGAATGGATATATCAACAACAAAGTCGGTTCCACTAACAAAACATTAATAACAAGGTCTCTAATATATTTATGACAAACATCAATAACAAATTGTCTCACTATCTAATGGTTAAATTGATGACAACAACAAGCACTAAATCTAATTGACAAATTGGTGAAAAACATTGGGCTGTCGTCACTATCATTGAGTATGCTGAACATTAACACAATACTAGAAAGCATTCTTCATCGTTACAATACTACCTCAAAACTTACAAATCATTCTATTCACTTAAACAACTGGTTCAAAATACATTTGCACGATGTATCTTGACTATTATTAAGCCTATGACACATTGACACGTCAACGGATCACTGCCCCAACAAAACTTATCTGGACCTCCATTTTTCCTTTTTCACAATAACAAAAATATTTATCTCATTTAAACTTGAAACTTTCCCACTGTCATCCCGGTCCGTAACATAGGCCTCTAAATGGATGACCATTATATAACTATTTTGGATACATTCAACACCAACAACTTATAGAAATGTCATCAAATCCAATTCAATTACCAATTATTCCATATCTATTTAACTTAAATACCACCATAAATATAGGTAACCATAACATACATGTTACAGGATGGGCCACATTGCATATACAACATACGAGAATTGAAGTTCCCAACATCAGACTCAACACTAAAGTACTATAATGATACCATAAACGAGAAAAATTTACGTCCCAACAAATATTAGTCATAGCACACAAAGCATGAGCCACATGAATCTCCAACCAAATCCCAAAACACGACAATGCAATATTTATCGCCAAATATTACCAAACTAGTGATTGTCCCTCATAAACTTCTAACTTTATATTCTTCATTGTTAATGAGATCAAACCTGAAAATAAAAACAGTCAACGAACATGTAATCAACTAGGTTAACTAATAGAATGTCAAATGAAAACTAAAATATACAACGAAATGCTAGTGAAGCTCAAAAAATTGTTAGCTCAAGCGTCAACAAGAAGTCTCACGCGACATTTATGATTATTAATATTATTATCTATCATTAGCTAATCTGAAAAGCAAAAAGCATATCAACCAGTACGGTAACCCAATAAAAACTATCAGTGATACTTCTATCATGCATCAAAAACATGTTTAGTTAATTGATTTATATTCCTAA
>NW_024065109.1:0-3145 GCF_009727055.1 Benincasa hispida
GCGGATGTGAGTGCTAGGGTGAATCTCACCATCCGAGCGGTAGGGAACCAAGCCCCACCTGGGGGAGCAATGGCAGTGAGCCGAATAAAAATCCCAGAACCGAAACCCTTCTGTGGGGTGCGAGAAGAGAAAGCCCTGGAAAATTTTATCTTCGACCTTGAGCAATACTTCAAGGCGACGAACACAGTGACTAAAGAGTCGAAAGTCACACTAGTAACGATGCATCTAGCTGAATATGCGAAACTGTGGTGGAGATCACGATTTACAGACATACAGAAAGGACGCTGCACTATTGATACTTGGGATACATTGAAACAAGAACTTCGTTCGCAGTTCTTCCATGAAAATGCCGAGATCTTGGCTCAACGAAAACTCTAAGAGCTAAAGCAAACAGGTAACATCAGGGACTATGTAAAACAGTTTCCAGGACTCATGTTGGACATACGAGATATGTCTAAAAAAGACAAGGTCTTTTGCTTTGTGGAAGGGCTGAAACCGTGGGTGAAATCAAAACTATATGAACAGAGAGTACCGGATCTCCCCTCTGCCTATGCGGCAGCTGAACGGCTATACGACCTTAGCACTGACTCACAGGATGTGAGGAAGCAATCAACATCCTCAAATGGGGGAAACAGAAACAGCCGTTCCAGTCCTCCCAGACCTGGGGGAGGAGACAAGAACACAGGGGGGACCGTAAATCATCCCAAACGAGATCAGGAAACAACTGGCGGGGGCCGCCGCAACAGTATAACAATTACAATCGCCCCCTGTCTTGTTTCGTATGTAGATGGCCGCATAGGGCAGGCGAATGTCCAAATCGAACCGCGTTCAATGCTTTTCAAGCCATGTTAGCCTCTACCTCCGAAGACAAGGCTGAACTGGAGGAGACGATGACCGAGCCAGCTGCAGAAATTGAGAATCCCAGGATGGGGGCATTGAAATTCTTATCTGCACTCTAGAAGAATATGGGAAAGGCGACAAAGCCACTAGAGAAAGGTCTCATGTATGTGGATGCTTGGCTCAACCAAAGATCGGCCAAAAACACTATGGTTGACTCTGGGGCTACCCATAACTTCATGGCTGAAACGGAAGCTCGCCGCCTGAACTTGATTTGGGAAAGAGATAATTTGCTCCCTTTTCACCTTATCTTGTTTTGGCAGACAAGGGTCTTGTAATTGCAGGACATGTCTCGAGGATTGGCATGTAGCCTTGCTTCGAAAGGGCATAGTCCTCTGCCACCATTATGTCTGCACGGTGTATTCGTGACACTCTTCATCATGCCTTGTAACTCCCGGATCTTGGGGATGTGGGCGATTGCTTTGGTGTATAGTAGATATCTTCCCAGAATGGCGTTTTCCCTCCTGGCACTGTTAAGTGGTTGGCTGATGTATCATTTGTCAAGTGGTTTTTGACGTTTCTCGTTACTGTTGCACTCATGTACTTGGCTTGTTAGGGGGGAATGCACAGGGCGCAATGTTGTTCGGCTAAGGCGCGCGTTGGTTGATCTTCCCGGTCTGTTCGAATTGGGAAGGTCGAATTCCGCTAGACATTCTGCACGTGCTTGTTTTGGCGACTCGGTTGGGTTGAAGAAGTGGAAAATGGCTTATGTTCGGGCTTGACCAGACTGGCCCAGAGTTTGTGTCTCAGGCCTAGAGGCAGTGATTGTAAGATTCAATTTATTTCTCGGAGGCGGTCATTTTCTTTAAGTCATTTATTTATATATATATAGAGCTATGGTGTGGTCCGTGTCACGCGCCGCGAAGTTTAGAGAGTAGTCATCTACTCTAATGGTCTTTTAGATAGATAGGATTCGAGGCCGCGGCATCCTACATCCTGTTTCTTCCAGATAGCGACTGGGCGTTGATTCGGGGGTAATGCCATGTTACGCGGGTCTCGGTATACAGTGTCGGGTAACCGGCCTGGTTTCTTGTGTTAAGATCATGTCTATGAACTGCTATTAGTATGGTTGGCTTGTTCGAGGAAGGATTCGTGTCTCTTGGGTCTCGGCGTGATGGTACCTCGGTTCTCTATTGCGGCACTTGCCCTTTCATTACCATCCGACACACTCAATCACGGGCCGAGGAAGTGTGTTAATGGTTTGGGGCAAGTGAGCATTCTTCTTTACATAAACTGTTTTCTCGCTTTTCAAAGACTAGTTGGTGTGAAGCCGATTGGTCCTCCAACATGGACTATTAGACCACAATTCGATAGAATAACTACCGGAGATTGTCGGAGGTATTCGTGACACTTGTTCATTAGGGTAAGAACGTTGCTGGAAGATTGGTGAGCCAAAGGGGATTTACCAGGGGTAGAAATTCGAAGGACTCATATCTCGTGAACAGGTGTTTGGGTTCGTCTTCATCAGCATTCGAACTGATAATTCAGACCGTAGTCCGCTTCGGAGAATACTTGAGCACCGTGAGAGCTGATCAAATAAGCAGTGATGATTAGGCTACTGGGATATTTGTGCGGATAGGTGAGTTATTCTAGAGCACAGGATATTATCGCGATGCACACCGGAGGCTTCCCATCCTCTTGGCTTCCTCTGGAAGTTATTACTGTGGGACTCCGATAAGAGCTTTGTTCGTGCATAATGTCCTGCTCTAACAACATCTGTAAATGGTTTGAGCTCAGCCAATTTCTGGCGCGGCCAATACCGATATGTATTTCCTTGGACAGCGCGGCTTGCCCCTGGCAAAACAATTCCTAGTACATCCCCTTCGTGGGGTAAGCTTGCGGCTTTGTCCGGGCTTGGACGTTACTTAACTGTCAAGACAACTTAGAAGTCTGCGGGGTGGAAGTTTCTCTTCGGTGGACTTTCAATGTTCTATACGGGATGGCTGACGTGGGTATTTCAGTTGTGGGCCGCCCTCTTCATTGGATGGGTGAGATGTTATCCCATTGGCTGCTTGATTAAAACTGGTTGGACTACGGTTCCGGTGTAGATTTCGGTAATGGAATAGCATTTGGCAAGGGCTTGGTATGCTTTTCATGCTCAAGCAGGAATCCATTCCAAGTACACGTCGAAATCATCCTATTGACAATTACGAGTAACGAGCCTATCCAATCTTCCTATTATGGAGTTTCTTTCGTATCCGTGTATTGTTGGCTGCGGGGCATCACAGCTTTTCATCTTCACCATGCA
>NW_024065110.1:0-7237 GCF_009727055.1 Benincasa hispida
TGTTATTAATTATATCAGGTAAAAATTAGCTAGTTAAAGATTTATTAATGCACTGGCGATGGACAAGCCGAATTCGTTGATCGAGTCTCAACTTGTACCAGTTTTATGCTTTCGCCTCATGAGACTAATAGATTTCCTTATCCAATACTTTTTCTTAACTATTTCAATATTCATAGATATTTGAATACTCCTATATTAATTAAGAATCTTTTCAGACTATTTAGTTAAACCAAATTTAAAATGCCCATTTATGGGTAATCCTCTCTCATTAATGTTGAGTTTTAATAAATTATTTGCTATTTAGTTTGATAAAGGCCCACTTATGAAACTTACCCTCTACAATTTAATGATTGTGAGGCGAACTTTTTAATATTTTCGGACCTCCATATAAAGGTAGCAGTGTTGGTTTAAGTTTTCTGTATGCAATGAAAAGTGCTTATCAATAGTCACACGCTCGGTATAACTTCAGATGTCCTAGGAGGGAGTCGGTGTCGTTAACACTATCTAAACCTATCGAAATTAAGCAATTTTAAATCTGGAAAGATCCACACCTTTCAAACAAAGAGTATGTTGAATTTGTTCTCATGTCTAGTATGGTATACATTTCCACCTCTATTAGTGTATTGAGGGAACCACGCACACGTACCGCTGGAGAATGCGTTAACCGAGAAAACCTAGCTAATTGTGTAGTTGACGGGCAGATGATGTTTGAGAACCCATTGTCACTTATGAGAGAATACCAAGGAGAATGGAGTCATTATGTTGATCAAGATGAGTGATCCCAAACTCACTTAAGCTAATAAGGAGTCATCTGAAAATGGAGTTTATGTAATTCAATTCTATTTAGGATTTGTAAAGATACAATTCTTGATAGTGTAGTCTATATAAGCTCAAGTACCGGTCTTTGCAAAAACTGAAGACTCCTATCAAGAGATAAATGGGTGTAATGAGAAGGTGAACTTCAAGGCTAGACTTGTGGTATTAAGGGTTATGCCCAATGTTGATACGGAGAATCGACTACTATTCAGTGATTATCTTTCTCACCTTGTTTCCCATGGTACTGAAGTATGATCACGGTATCCTCTTCCTATCCATTTGCCTATCATTATTCTTCATTGTGGACTATATATAGATTAATTAAGCCCAGGTAAAACAATGCGCCAAACTATCAATGAACTGCGTCTATGACCGCATTCTTAGAATGACATTCTTTTGAGGAGACTCTATTTTATACGGAGCAGCTTAAGGGATTCATCATAATAAAGTCACAAAGATAGCGCCCAAACACCAAGGGGTTTTTGACAGAATCTTAATCTCTAAACTCCATCTATCGAATTTAAAGTCAAGTCGTTTAATTATGATTCTTGAACACCTTGAGGATTGTGACAATAAACGTTAAACTGTGATAAAGATTCTTTAATGGTCTTTGGATCAAAATGTTGTTTTTGAGCTCTTGCCTTTGTAGTTGTTTATCCATAGAGCAAGTTATTCTAAAATCCCAAATTTATCTCTACGGTTAAAGCCTTCTCCTAGTGCTATAACCTGTATGACAATATACTAAACTTCATTTCGGGAACTGATGTACGTGTGTGTACGTTAGCTAAAATATTAAGAAAATTTGGACTAGCGACTACAATTAGACCAAAATGGTCATATAGATTTTTAGGAGAAGTCGCCGCAGCTTTGTTTCTGACTGTCATATGTCAGATATATCTACTATGAATACGAAGAACAATAACACTTAGCCCGTCTCTATGGCATTCGTATATTTGTAACCAAACATCTTGTATCCTTTAATAAAGCTTTCAGATGCATGAAGACCAGAGAGATGGTTTGTGACGTCCCTTGTCTAAGGCAATAAGTTATAGTGTTTGTGTCCTCAAGAACATTGAGTTAGATCCTAACAAGACATGACCTGGAATCACCCTTAGAGGAGAATGGCATTGATATGAAAATTGTACGCAACGAATGCAACCTCTAAATCGCCCACTTCGTTGGTCACGAGTGTGGGTAGACGACTGAATGAGTGTAAAATTGGGATCACACTATAATGTAGCAGCCTAGTAGCGATCACCCAGTACGGTGGTTGAGTAGTGTCGGTAGATATCAATCTATAACACCCAAGGATAAGATCACTAAAGACCATTACGATTAAGAACATCCTCAAGTATCGTACAAAATAAAATGAGAGACTACAATGCTGCGATGTATGGTCTCTAAGGATTCATGATCCTTACAGGGAATACACGAACTCTGATTTTCAGAGCTGATAAGGCATCAATAGAAATATCTACAGCAGGATCAATAGTTCACATTTATACGAATGAGCAGTATGTCTAAAAAAGCATTATAGCAGGGGTCGTATTGCTTATCTCTACATGCGAGGTTAGTACTTAGCAAATTTTGAAGCTACTATAAGAAGCTATGTCACAGCCCACGCCTGAGCCCCGCTCTTGATGGAGAGGCCGAGGAGAGGCGCGAGAGACCGAAGATACCATCCTTTTGTGACTACCCCTACTGTCCAAACTATGAACAACTTCTACACTACACTCAAGTGAATACTTTAAGACAAGGAAGAATAAACAAACAACTGATTGAAGTAGGCACCCATTTTATTACAACAAGTCAAATAGATTATATAACAATTCCAAGCTTAACAACAAAATTGTACAACAACTTCTTTAAAACCCTCTAAGGAAGTTAAACTGTGGCTTTTGTGTCAGACCGTTGATCTATAGCAGCACCCTAGAACATCCACTCACCTTTCCGCTACCTAGGAAAGAAAAAATATGAAATAAAAGTAATGAGGCTATCACAAAGGCTCCAGTGAGTGGTAAGAGCACTTCTAGAGGTCTTTTCAACTCATAAGAAAAAGCGATTAACAACACGAGGTTCCAACAAACAAAGACTCCAACCATCACCATGAAAGCTTTTCACAAACCCAGTACAGTAAAGTCGAGCGTGAAGGACGAAACGGATAAAAACGGTCAGAGATAACGGAAAAGAGTACGAGAAGGCAAGAAAGGATAAACAAGTGTGGGCCACCACCACGTGAGCTAACTAATGTCAGGGCTTGGGCTTTATGGAAGCCGGGTATCGCCTATCCCGAACCCCCTAAACACACACGGTAGATAAGTTAACTTTCATAATTAAAAATATCAAACCTATGTGCAATATAGTTCTCGCCCCTTTCATGGCTTAAAATGGCTCAAAAGCTAGGCCGTCGACCCTCTGACCATTCCATTCAAGGTTTTTCCGTCCCATAGGCTCAGAAACTAGACTCCTCGATCCTCTGACCATCCTGTAAGGATTTATTTTGGGCTCAGGCTCTAGGTCCACATACCCCCTAACCATCCCAACGTTATACACAGCATAAACTACAACATATCAATTCACAAATATGCTTAAAAGAGCAAGAGAAGAAACCACTCACCTTGGTAAGGAGAGGAATATTTCTCTTAAAAGTTCCTTGATCTTCTCGGGCTCCTCTTTTGAACCCTAAATTCCAGATTCATTTTAAAGCTCAGATTACTCATAGTTCTAGGCTTTATCTCGAGATACTTCCTTCTACAAACATGCTCTAAAATGGCTCAGGAAGCTTACCTCAAAATATTAGCTCAGAAATCCTTGTGGTGTGGCCGGAATATTTAAAATATCAGATCTGGCTCAAGCTTACTCGATAGCTCGATCCTTCTGTCTTTTTCTTTCTCCAGCCCAATTCCTTGGAGCTTATTCTCCAGCAGCCCTTCCCTGAAAACTAGACTCTTTCAGCTTTCAGATGGCTTTGAAATCACTCCAAACGCGCTAGTATTCTGGGAGAAATCCTCGTCCCAAGTTAATGCTACTTTCAGTCCTTCCTGTCCGACAACATCTCCTTCTCTTGGAACTTCATGACCGACGCATGGTCTTGCTACCAACGCATAGTCTCCTCCTAATTACTCCTCATACACTCTTCTTTATGTCCTTTAAAGAGAATTTTGAGTTCTCATTTGAAGTCTTTGGCCCTATTTATAGGCGTCCAAGATTTCTTTAAAGTCGACACCTCCTACTTGGCCGCATGTCCAAGTGTCCTTTCCTTACACTATTAACGCAACCTTGTGTCATCGCAACCCAAGGTGTCTTGCTTCCCTTTTACCAATGCATAGCCCTTAATTTTGCATGTCTTCTTGTGCATCCACCTCATTTGCTTAAGGGATAAGATTTCTTCCTAACAAGCCATATGTCCGGATGACGTCCTTGAAAGATACACATTGTTCAATGAATAAAATAAATGTTATTTAATTCTGGCATTTACTCATATCCAATAAACAAAGCTCATTGGTTATCTTATGTGAACTTAAGTATATATATATGATATACAAATGGATTATGCCTTAAGTGATAACCTAAATCGGTCTGTAGTACAAGGATTAAGGTGGGATACCTGATCCTTGTGACACTATGGATATGGCCCGCTTTGTAGAGGTTTGCAAATGTTGTAAACTACTACAGATGTTAGATCCTAACCATTCATGTGGAGACGTGGAGCAGGGGTGTCCTATACAAAGAGTTTGTATAAGACCTGGACCACGAGATGACTAGACTCTGTATATAACGTTGTTGATACTAGAGATTTGCATCTCATCTAAACGATCATAGGTGACATAAACTCAATCCTGAGTGTTTTGTGAACATCTGCCTTTGAGGGCGATCCTTTGATTAGTATGGGTGAGAGTGGCCAGATTACAACTCAATGTGCCTACCTTTTTGGGGACTTGTCTGATCTGGGAACTGGGAACTCAATCCACAATATGGAATTCACTTCTTTCTCGAAGCAGGGATAAGTAGAGAGATTACTCCCTTAAGTGCTGATTCCGGGGCTTAAACATAGTGGCCACAGCTTTTCTTTGGAAGAGAAGACTCAGTCATAGTAGGACTATGATTTATGTTGATTAGAGGGATTAGTGGTACTTAAGGAGACAAATGTAACTACAAGGGCATAACGGTTATTGGCCCAGCTGTACTTACGAGCGATCTGTGAAGGGTTGTCGCACTGCTGATCCACAAACTTGAAGTACAGCACGGAGGAGAAAAAACTTATTTTGGACGCGCGAAAATATCTAAACAATCAATAATGCAAACATATCAATTATATTTATCAAGTCGATACTGATTTCAATTACAGAAGTGGTTATTATACAATTTTACATCAGAGATAAATTACAAATAATGACTATGTATACCAACACATATAAGCAGAGGGACGAAACTGTACTAGCAAATTCAGGCTATAGATGAAGCATTTTCCAAGTATAACGCTCACTGATGATGCCCTCTGATCGAACAATATCAGACAAATAACCACACTAGAAAGCGTATCCTCGTAAATCTAGGACAAAATCGATGTCCATGATCTTAGCAACATAAAACGAGACCTTTTAAATGTCGAAGAGCATTCGAACAAGGGCTTTCGTCTCTACGCAGAAATCAGATCATAGTTCTCCGACCACTGATTTCTTGGTCACAATTCCTCTGTGCAAACATTTACTGACCACACTTTGAAAAAATAGTAATCCTCCACAGCGACCACGAAACTGGGAACTTCATAAGAAAATACCTCGATGAAATAGATCAGAGTTGAGTATACTGTACAGCAGAAGAACAACTGAAATAATTTGGTAATGCTTAAACCAATTTACCAATATATAGAATATAAATCTTTTAACATTAAAAGCGTAGGGCAAATTATATCGATTTATAGCACCTATTTATTATGGTAAAGATAAATTGTTACATTATAATTTAAAAATAAGAGAAAGAGATGTATAAAATAAAAAAAATAGAGGACAAAGTTAAATAATCCAAATTGCAACTAAAGTAAAGACCACCAATCAAAGGCTGATCTTTGGTATTCTACATCGGACTGATGAGAATTATCAATAGGCATGGGTTATTGTTTTATAGAAAATCTTATGAAGATATGACGGAACCAGAAAAACGTAAGAGAAAGAACGATTTCTTTGGCTTTTAAGAAAATTATTAAACTCTATCTGAGGGAGCAACCTTTTAGGGAATATAAATGCTAACGTGTGATACTAGGCCTAGTCAAGATTAGATATTTCTAATCGATATCGGGTCTGGAAATTGCCACATTTTTCAATAAAATTCGCTATTTGATATGAGAATAAAACACTAATGTGTATTCGTTATACTATGAAACACAAGAAGCTATGCGATAATCGTTTACTCTATCGACTATTATACCTGGATAAGATTTTCGTGAATACAAATTATCTCATATTGATCTCTTATTTGGTACCCTCCAGCTGATCTTTTATTGTCTTAATATGCACTGCGTATGATTCGTTTTATTCTTGTTCCTAAATCTGGGCCAAAGAGTAGTGCCAAAACCGAATGTTTTGCTCCATGGCACTCCGTCAATATTGAATATGTATAATAATACTGTAAATATTGCTACTGGTTTTTGAACGACTTCTTGAGGTGACTTAAAATGGCTTTATATTCTGTTCTTGGCAATGATGAACGAGACTCAAAGAGAACCAAATATTTTTCAAAACTTTTTGTATATAAACCTTTTCTTTCTTTTTTTATAAAATATTGTAAACCGTTTCGGCTGTTTAAATTTCGTCAGCGGAGTTTATCAAACATTGATGCATAATATACTTCACTCTCACTTACTATTTGGATATATCTTAAATACCAGAACATTATGTGTGGTTTTTTAATTACTCTAATATAATTGATATTTTTATTATATTTTTCCATATTTATATAAGTTTGAATTAACATCAAACTTATTATCTCTACAACCATAATTATTAACCTATAAGTTTTAATATTTCATCTCCGAGAAACATATAGACCATAGAGTTCTTTTCCTATTCTATTGGTACTGTAAATAAAAACCTAAGATCTTCAATTTACATCAATCATACCAGCTAGATATGTTTCATACATCATACCGATTATATCACATTATAATGCAAAATACTCTTGTCAATTTGAACATTTCAATCAACACCAAGACTGACCTTCAACATGAATCTAAAGCTACCAAGGGGACCTCATGAGGACTATAGATTCAGAGAAGCGTCCAACAGTACGTGAATAACTGACTAAACTCTTTAATCAATGGGATCCACCATCCGTTAACTGCCAGGGCACTCCACTAAAGACCAGATATTGAAATCTCCTCACTACAAACATATTTGTGTCCATCTTAACCAATCAGCCAGTG
>NW_024065111.1:0-25551 GCF_009727055.1 Benincasa hispida
ATCACTGATTTCAAGCTATCACTGATTGCTTCTATCTACAATAACATGCTATCAATGATAGAAGATATCACAATAGTTCCAAATGACTGATAGAAGCTATCACTAATAGTGGTATCTTTTATGTCATAAAAGCTGAAACATCAGTTATAGTTTCTATGATTTGATAGCATGCTAATAATATATATAAATAAAGGAAATAACAGTGATAAAAGACTTACACCAGTAGCTTTGAAAATATTGTTTTTGATGTGTTGCCATTCATTAGGTTCTTGAGATTCCCATTGAGTAAGTCTAGGTCCACCACTTTTTACTCTTCGTGCAAATCCAATAGTGGGGTTGGGTAATCTTGGTATAATTTCAAAAGCCCAATATACCAAAGCTAGTGGAAATCCTTAGAGGAAAATGGAAGATGGCTTAATGATGACAACCTTCTTAAAAAACTCTACAGTTAGTTCAAAGGAAACTTTGCCCCATGGATAAGATCTAAACTTTTCTTCATCATCCAATATTTTTAGATGCTTCCTACTTACTTTGTTATGTCCTTGTGTAGGAATTAGGAAGCTTTCTAGAAAATACAAATGTACAAGTTTGACCTTTATATCAATGGGTATGTTGGCATCAGAACCTAACAAATTAAAAGTAGGTTGGAGCTCTCTTCTTATAATTTTCGTATTTTTCTTGAAAAAGAATTTCCTAATTGTGTTGTCTATTGATTCCTGTTCACTATAGATACCATCTATAGGTAATCATCACAATTTAAACCTGTTACTAAACAAAAATCCTTAAGGCCAAATTCTAAAATATGTCCTTCTAAATTAAAGGCCAAGATATTTTGCTTGGTAGTTGTGCATTGCCGTCTAATAAGATGTGATATGAGTTGGTTGGGCACCATTTTCATTTTCATATCTAAGAAGTGCCCAAAAAGACCTTCTCTAAATAGTTGGAGTAATGGCTCATCTAATTTTGCTATGTTAGACAGGACTTCTAAACTTATGAAGGAGCTGACTTTTAATGGGTTTGTCCATTCACTTTCTAGAACAATTAAACATTTTCCTGTATATAAAACAATAACCTAAATGTAAGAAAAAAGCAACAACAAGTCTATATAAATTTATAAAATATCATTAGATTGTGGACCTTGATCTTCTTGTGTTTTTTTCCAGATGTTGACCTTCCAATATTTTTCTATTTCCTTTCTCCATTTATCCTAAAAACAAACATTTGGAACCATTACATTCATATAATTGATCCATATTAGAGATAGCACTTAAAGATGCTATCAATTACATTATCCTAATGTTATACTCTAGTGATACTATCAGTGATAGATACTATTAGTGATAACAATAAAAGAGTATCATTGATAGCAATAATAGTGATAGATACTTTTCATATGAATAAACAATCATCAAATCACAGTACAGGAAACTAAATTAGCATCAGTGATAATTTGTTGATAGATAAATCCATCAATAAACTATCATTGAACTGTCAACATATTCTCTGAAGCATCAATGATAACTTCTATCACTAATAAATAACTAAATTAGTATAATATTCACTGAAACATCAGTAAATCACAACGAAACACCGTACAATAATCTTCACATAATTAGCAATCAAACACAGTCAACAATAAACTATCAACATATTCCTCAAAAAACCAGCAAATCACAATCAACATTACAAATAATCTTCACATAATCAACATTTTGATGACTATTAGTCTATGATGACTACGCTGTGATGACTACACCGTAATGACTACACTGTGACCAAAATGGATAATAAAACACTAAATGAAACACCTAAAAAAGATGGAGAATGCATGAAGCCCTAATTTGAAATAACTATTTATCTTCTTATATAAATTGTCAATGGAAGAAGAATGAAGCCCTATGTTTTCAAATTTTTACTATCAGTGATGAAGAGATGAAGAAAGGAAAAAGAAGAGACGAAGAAATGAAGAAGAACAACGTACCTTTTGAAGTTTGGAGCGAAATCAATGGGGAAGAAGACGACACTGTCGGAGCGGAAGAAGACGGTACTGTCGAAATCGAAGATGACACTGTCAGAGCTTGAAATTAGGGTTGGAAGCGTTTTCCGAAAAGAAGTGTTTTTCGCAGTTTTTCACGGAAGAAGATGAAGGGTCAAAATAAGGTGGGCTAAACGGTTTTATATGGGTCATGTCCATTTTAATCTTTTTCTTTTTCTGGGCCTAAATCTTTAATATAAAAAATCTATATTTGCAAATATTTTTATTTCTTATATAAACTCTAAGATTTATTATAAAATAAATATTCATGCAACTTCCACTTAAAGAAAGGACGAGAAGAATCCTACCATATATAAATAAAATGTTAAATGACTTATTTGTTGTTATGTAAAAAAGATATGAAATATTTCAAAAAAGAAATCTAAAAATTGACTATCTAGCTACCATATTTTCTCACGAACCCTCTTGCCTGTTATACACAATTTTCCCACTTATCAAATCCTTGCTTCTTGTTGTTTTATTTTTTTTAAAGAACAAAAGTTATTATTTTTCTAATTATGAGCAAACTCTATTCTTTCATTTCATTTGATTTAAAAGCTTGTTCAGTAACTATTCTGCTGTATTAGCTAAAAAAAATTGTTCTAATAGACCATAACTGAAACTATTTACTATTTGGTAACATGACTACTGCAATTTTGGAGGATCAATTTGAGGTATTTTTTGGTGGATGAAATGTATTTTCAAGTATTTAATTAAAGAAATAAACCTTTTTTTAGTGTTCGGCAACCACTCAAAATAGCATTAGAGGTGTACGGATTAAGACTAAGGCTACTCTCGGGAGGCAAGGAAAGAGATATTCAATCAACCAAGCAAAGAACCACTACCAAATCTTCACCAAGACAACAGGAAGGAAGAGAGTCAAGGCAGGTAAGAGCTGCCCTTGACTCTCTCAATTAGGTATTTTCAATCATTTTTATCAAAAGTGTTTAAATAAAAATGAGTTTTTTTAAAAATATTTATTTCTTCAAGTCAATCTTTATCCTTGTTTTGCCCTCGTAAATCTTGTATTTACTATTTTCATTTCTATGGTTAAAAAAAAATAAAAGAAATCAAGGAACGTATTTTTTTTTTTAAAAAAAAAAGACATCTCTCTCTAGATTTGTGAAGCGAAATTATAAATTTTCAACTCCCAACTAATGACAATGAACTTGTGTAAATTATAAATTCATCTCTCTCATCCATTATATGTTAAGTTTTAGGTTTTCTTTTTCCTAGTTGCTACATTTGTTAAACTAGTTCGATACTATGTAGAACTTAATTATAAATTTCATGATAATTATTTATATTAAAAAAACATTTTTTTTTGCTTTGATTAGCCTCTTAATTTTAAAGATTAAATTTAAACCAAAAATTTTTCTATTTTTTTCAATTTTAAACTTTAATTTAAACCAAGTATAGTTTTATTTTTAATTACATGATAATCTTATCTATATTATTATTTTTTAAATTAATTTGGATGATATGATTATTCTTTTAATTTTAAATTTTAATTTAAACTAAAATATTATTTTTCTATTTTTGTATAAAAATTTATAATAATATTTTTTAGTATTTGATTATCTTCTAATTTCACTTTTTAAAAATTTCTAAACAAAAAATATAATCTTTTTCTATGCAAATAGTGTAGGGATGAAAGTCCTAATTCAAAGAAAGGAGATAGAAAACCTTTACTTATCTAGAATTAAGGTAGAATCCAATTCTCCAATTGAGATTTTTAACACCACCAAAAGAGCAAACTTCCTAACTTTGGTAATTTTTTGTTTGTGGATAGAATTTTTCTTTTCTTTTTTTTTTTTTTTTTTGTAGGATCAAAACCATTTTTCTTTTATCAACCGAGATAGAGAGGGAGAGAAACGTGGAACCACCCACGTTTTTATATCTCCCCTATATGGGAGTTATCTAATTAATTAAATTAATTAATAATTAACCATTAATTAAATCTAATTTAATTACTGATTTCATTTAAACCATATTAAACCAAACATCTCACATATAATCTATAATTTTAATTCAATTAATTAAATTAAATTAAATCAAATTAAATAATTATTTAATTCTCCAATTAAATTATCTCCAAATTAAATATCAAATATTTAATTTGGCTTACATATGAATCATATTCAATTGTATTTTTCTCATAACCTATAGTTTTAATATGTATCAAATACATATTAATTTTAACCTATAGTTTCAATATGATTCCAATTCATTAATATTTGAACTCCTTCAAATAATTAATTCTCTCATAAATTAATTTTGAATCATATACAAAAATAAATTTATATTATAAAGTTTAGTTAAAATATAAACTTTATATTATGATGTATCATTATACATTATATTATTTCCCTAAGTGAATTTGGACATTTCAAACTCTGTTCAAAGTATAGTTACTTGATTCCCTTTACGAGCTAGGAAGGGGACCTCATAGACCTACAGATCAGAAGCTTCAGCCATATGAGATTAATTGGCTAAACTCATTAACCAATTAAACAATATTCGTTAACCATGGGTACACTCTAGTAAAAATCCATAGTAGCACTCTTCTCACTGCATATATATTTCTATTCCATGGGTATAGACCAATGACAGCAAGTTAGTCCTTAACGAGTGATCATAACACCAGTTGGGTCAAATTACCGTTTTACCCTTGAGTTACCTCTGTATCCTTAAGTATCGATGCTCCTCTGATGAACAACCTATTTATGGTCCAACCATTAAATAGAAACCCCTTTCGAGTCAATGAGAGGGTAGGATCTTTGGTTCAAGTCCCGGAGACACCACTTAAGAGAACACTCATCTACTTATCCTAAAGTTAGGAATAAGTGAATTCCATCTCGTGAAATTATGTTTCCAGCTCCCCACTTGGTCTTGTCCCTAAAATGGTAGGCTTATTGAGTCAGCGAACTAACCACTCTCACACATACAAATCAAAGGACAATCCCTCATGAACAAGAGTCCATAACTCACTCAGGATTCAGACTAAGTTGCCTAGGTCATCCTAGTGAAATCGAAACCTAACTAGTCAAGGAAGTTACATCTAGTTGTTACTATTTCGTGGTTCGGTCTTATGTAAACTTGTTGCATAGGAAACCCTCATTTGCATGTCCCCTACACGAACACGTTGGATCATCACATTTGTATCAAATACAAAGTGGGTCGTATCTATAATATCACCAGTATAAGGTACCCAACCTTATTCATTTACTATAGACCCTTTAGATTGTATCTTGAACACTAATCTCCGTATGTCACCAGATACAGTTCAAAACTCATATAACAATTTAGGGTGTTAGTTTATTGGATAAGGGTTATTTAGGCAAGATAAAACAATAACAATTTATTGAAATAAACATCATTAACACTTTATTAACGATTGGTCAAATGTTACATTTACTATCTACGAGTTTTAAGGCATAAAACCCAATAAATTCCCACTTGAACCAAGACTCTAATTAGTGGGATGTATATACAACAAATAATCTAAAGTTGAAAATGTCAAATGTATAATATATATTACATGAAAAGTAAATATACAAATAGAATAAACTAGGTCATCCTTATACCTATTATACATCTCCTACTTGCCCTAGATTATACTATATACATGCCTTCCAGACCTAGACTCTTAGATGACTCTTTAACACTTTAGCCAAGAGATTCTTCGTAAATGGATCAGTGATGTTGTGCTCCAAAGTGATCTTGGTGACAATCACATCTCCTCATTGCACAATCTCCTGTATCAGGTGATACTTCCTCTTTATCTACTTTCCTTGTTTGTGGCTTTGAGGTTCTTTTAAGTTAGCTATGCCCTACTTTTGTCATAGTATAATGTAATAGGAAAGTCCATATTTGGAACAACTTCCAAATCTGTTAGGAACTTCCTGAGCCAAACTGCTTCCTTAGCTACTTCACAAGCAGCTACATACTCAGCCTCCATATTGGAGTCTGTTATGCATTCCTACTTGATGTTTCTCCAAACTACAACTGCCCCATTAAAGGTGAGCACTGACCCTGACATACATTTCCTAGAATCCTTATCAGTCTGGAAGTCAGAGTCAGTATACCCTATAAGGATCAAATCCTTAGCCCCATACACCAGTATGTAGTCCCTTGTTCTTCGAAGATACTTGAGAATTTTCTTAACCGTCGTCCAATAGTCTAACCCTGGATTGGACTGGTACCTACTGACTATTTTTACTATATGATATGTCAGGCCTAAAGCAGAGCATAGCATACATTAAGTTGCCCACAACTGAGGTGTAGGGAATACGTCTCATATCCTTAACTTCTTGAGGTATCTTAGGACACTGTTCCTTAGACAAGTGAACCCCATGCGTGAAAGGCAATAAACCCTTCTTGGAGTTATGCATCGAATATCGAGTCAACATTTTGTTGATATACGTTGTTTGAGACAATTCTAGCATTTTATTCTTACGATCCCTAATGATTTGGATCTAATAACATGCTACGCCTCTCCCAAATCTTTCATTTGGTATTACGCCACAAGCTAGTTCTTTATGTCAGTAAGGTACCTTACTTCAATCCCAATGAGTAGGATATCGTGTTGGGGTTGATGCCCTAAAGTCTCGTGTCCTGTAATTTGTAAACAGTTTGTACGAACACTTGTATTGTATAATATATGATATTTACTTCACATCTTGATTTTGTCAGTAGTATGTTTTATTTGCTTTACCACAAACCAATAAACATAAAATCCTTGGTTATCTGTATGTAACTTAAACATGTATGTGATGACATACAAATGGATCATGTCTTGAGTGATAACCACAATGGTCTGTAGTATATGGATATAGGAGGGAATCCTTATCCTAGAAACATTACGAGTGCGACTCACTTTGTGGAATGGTCACAAGTATTGTGACTTGTCACAGATGGTCTGATCCCGATCATTCATGTAGGGGACATGCGAGCGGGGGCGTCCTATACAAAAAGTTTGTATAAGACCTGACCATGATGTGTTAATGTCTCGTTATATAACACCATTTATGACAAAGACTTCACTTCCCTAGAATGACCATAGGTAACAAGACCTCAATCTTGAGTGAGTTGGGAATTCCTGTCATTGAGGACGATCTTTTGATTTGTATGGGTGCGAGTGTCCAGGTCGCCGATTCAAACCTACCATTTTGGGGATTCGTCTGATTTGGGACCTGGGAACTCAGCTACACAAGATGGAATTCACTCCTTCCCCGAAGCAGGGGCAAGTAGATACATTGCTCCCTTAAGGGCTGATTCCAGGGCTTGAACGATGTAGCGCCACACAACTTCTTTTGGCCTGAGAGGTATTCACACATAGTTGGACTATGTTGTATTGTTCATTAGAGGAATCAGTGGTACTAAAGAAGTGAGATGTAACTACAGGGACAAACGATAAATTGGTCTAGTTGTACTTACGAGCATCTGTGAAGGGTCATCGTACTCATGATTGGCTATATCCGATGGATACAAAAATATATCTGTGGTAAGAAGAGTTCAACTATTGGTCTTTAGTTGAATGCCTGGCAGTTAACTGATGGTGGATCTGGTGGCTAAAGAGTTTAATCAGCTATCGTACCATTAAAGTTCGGGTCACAGGTCTACAAGATCCCCTAGGTAGCTTGGATAAAGTCGAGAATCAGTTTTTGGGTCAGTTTGAAATGTTCAAATTGACAAGAGGGAGTTTCGATTATATATGATATAATTGAACTGGTTAATTATATATTATATAATTGGCTAAATATATAGATACATTATTTTGGAGGAAATTAGATATAAATATGATTTATATCAAGTGGAGGAGAAATTACTATAGTAGACATATGATATCAAACTATAGAGTAAGAATATAATATGATTATATTTATTTATTAATTAAATTGATTAATTATGTGATAATTGACCGAAATCTTCTCTTAGTGGAAAATTTAGTATTCGGTTATTGTAACCAAAGAATAAAATGAAAATTTGTTTCATTTTACAAGTGTTTATAAAAAATCATAATCGGTGTGAAAACATCTTGATCGCTTAGCTGAGAGCCTATACGATAGAGCTTTATCGCTTAAACGATTGCACACCTGTGACAAAACGATCGCACGCCTTTCTCTAAACGATCACTTAGCTTTCCTATACGATTGCCTAGCGTGCCGCATTTTTTAAACGATCGTTTATCTATTACTAGACGATCGCTTAGTAAAACCTACATGATCGTGTAGCTTTATCTAAACGATAAGCATCCCTGCTATACAATAGCTTTCTCTCCCACTTGCTTATCATCTACACGATCAGCCCATTCCTCCTACCTCTATCAAATTCAACAAAGACCACGCTTTGGATTCTCACTCTGAGAATACCAAGGGCTCTAAGTGGTGGCATCGTCCTCGCTCATACTTGCTCATGCTTGTTCGTGTTGCTGTTGTTCATGTAGATGATCGTGCTGCCGTAGCCGACTGTTTTGTTGGGCGATACAGTTCGTAGAGGTTCTTCCAATGTGTTGAGTTCGAAATTGAAGAGAGTTTTCAACTAGTATGTGAACTCAATCCCCTGTATTTTATTTATCAAAGCATGTCGTTAATTAGTGTTAAATTTCATAACTATTTATTAGAATGTATGTGTGGTAATTTCGATCATAATGAAATCGGAAAGATCCGAACACTCTCATGGATGCTCTTCGTTAAGAGTTCCTTCATATCGTCCACATAAAGTAGTAGAAAAGCTATTATATTCTTATTGATCTTCTTGTAGATCTTCCTGTATACACAAGACTCATCAATATTTTGGTCAGAACCAAAAGATTTGATTGCAGTATCAAATTTGATGTTCTTAGATCTAGACGCTTGTTTCAACCCATAAATGAATCGATTCAGTTTGCAAACCTTTTGCTCCTGATCTTGGACAATGAATCCTTCAAGCTGAGAAATAAAAATATTTTCTTCAAGGTTACTATTCAAAAAGGTAGTCTTAACGTCCATTTGCCATATTTCATAGTCATAATATGTGGTTATGAACAAGAGAATTCTATTGACTTTAACATAGCAATGGGAGAAAAAGTTTCCTTATAGTCAACTCCTTCTCTCTGGGTATAACCCTTTGCTACGAGTCTGGCTTTGAAGGTCTGTACCTTCCCAGCTGCATCTCTCTTTCTCTTATTAATCCATTTGCACCCTATGGGTTTTACTCCTTCAGGTAGATCTACAAGTTCTTATACTAAATCTAAGTACATTAACTTCATTTCAAGGTCTATGGCTTTGACCCATTGATCCTTGTCTACGTCATTCATTGCTTGTCTATATGACAATGGATCTTCAACGCCATGATCAGGTATGACGACCCGAGTTTTAGTTAAACCCAAGTAGTGGTTAGGTTGTGATACAATCCTCCCACTGCGTTGAGGCACTCTCAACGATTGAGAAAGATGGGACATACTTGAAGAACTAACTTCTTCATCAACTCTTATTGAAGAACTAACTTTATCAACAACTCTTGTTGACTATTCAGTAGCTTCTTCTAATACTAACTTTTCTTCTAATACTAACTTACTACAAGAAAGTAGCATTTTTGTCGATACAAGCACCTTATTTTCTTATGCGTCATAGAAAATACCATCTCTCATTTCTTTTGGGTAACCAATAAATTGGCACAACCTTGAACAAAGTTCTAGTTTCTTAGGATTTGTCACAAGCATGTGTGTTGGACAACCTCAAATTCTGAAGTAGCGCAAACTAGGTTTACACCCCCTTCATAACTTGAAAGGTGTTTTAGAAACACTCTTCGAAGGAACGTTGTTCAGAATGTGAACTGCAGTCTCTAATGCATACCCCTAAAACGACCTAGGCAATTGAGCATAGCTCATCATCGAGCGGACCATGTCTAACAGGATTCTATTTCTCCTTTCTGATACATCATTTTGCTGAGGTGTACCAAGAGCTAAAAGTTGGAATTGGATTCCATGTTCTATCATATGGTCCTAGAATCTTTGATCCATATACTCTCTACCTCGATCAGATCAAAGTGTTTTAATAGTTTTACCTAACAAGTTCTCTACCTCAACCTTAAACTCCTTGAAATTTTCAAGTGATTTAGACTTATGCTCCATTAGGTATAAATAACCGAATAGTCATCTATAAAAGAGATGGAATATTTGTACCCTCCTCGAGTTTTGCATTCATTAGACCATAGATATCCAAATGTATTGATTCTAAGGGTTCTTTAGCCCTATAACCTTTTCCACTAAAAGGTCTTTTGGTCATTTTTCTCTCGAGACAAGATTCAATGGAGGTAGTGAATCATTTTCTAACTTATTTAGAAGTCCATTCTTAATCCAATGCTCGATCCTATCGAGGTTAATGTGACCTAGTCTTAAGTGTCAAAGAAAGGCATTGTTACTTTTAGGAGAACTTCGTTGTCTTTTATTTTGAGTTTGAGTAGTTTTAAACATCCCATGATTTAAAATTGTTTTTGTGTCGATTGGTCTTAATACATACAAGTTATTTTTTAATCTAGCTGAACATATAAATACACCATTTTTAAGAATGAACGCTTCATTACTTTGAAAATTTATAGTATAAAATTGTTTAAGTAGACAAGAGATAGAAATTAAATTTCTCTTAAATCTTGGTACAATGTAAAAATCCTTAAGAAAACCAAATCTATCTCTAAAAAATAATTTTGTAGCTCTCACTGCACTGGCTGAAACGATGTCTCTCGTTCTGACCCTTAACATCATTTCACCTTCTTCCAGGTGCTGAAAGGAACTATTTCCCTGTAAAAAAGAACAAAGATGATTAGTTTCTTCTGAATCAAGTATCTAGGCAAACTCATCATTTTCCACAAGACACTTTCTAAAACAAGTAAATCGTATTTACCTTCTTTTTCCTTCTTTTTCTCAGCGAGGTATGCAGGGTAGTTCCTCTTCCAGTGTCCATCCACGTTGTAGTGGAAACACTTGCCCTTGTCGGCCACCTTGGTCTTTCACTTGCCTTTTACAGTAGCAATGGGAGCCTTCCTCTTATCCTTCTTCTTCTTCTGAATCTTCTATAGTCCAAACATGTCCTGGAGAGATTCTATAATCTTCCTCGCAGTTACCATGACCTCATGCTTCTTGGACAGAACTTCAGATAAGCTCACCAAGATGTAGACGTAGGCCTTTTCATTGACCTTTATCCATCTATCATGAACATCCTTTGTAGCCTGGGATGCATTACGAGCAGGGGTCGGAGGACAATCCTCCAATAAGACGAACCACAGATCATCTACAACAAGAACCGTATTCAAGTTGGACTTCCACGTAGAGTAATTTTCTTCGGTAAGTTTTTCATTTTTAAGCAGTACAATTATTGAGAAAGACATTGCTAAAAATAAAAAAACAAATATTGACCGTATTAGTTATCTTTGCCTTGACCCATCACACAAGCAAACAATTGCACTTTATCCAATCAATTTAGCAAAAACAAACAATCATAGAACCTTAATAAACTATTGATTTAGTTTTTACAACGATATGCTTCAAGGGTTTAGAGCAACAGCCACCGAAAGGCGATCAGCCACTCCTCCTCTGAAATGAGATAGTTCTCAGCTAATTCTAATACCAGAATCATTCATATTCCTATAAATATTAACTACCATTGTTCGGTCAAGGATTCGTTAACTCTTAACTCATCCCCATAAGTGTAACCCTCTCACTTTCAAATCCCAAAGGTATGCTCCAACAGGCTACCATTGGGAAAGACAATTGTTGGTAATTAACCTAAGTGAATCTATCATTTTCAGGAGTTCATTGTGTTTTGAATCCTATGATCAGGCCCTCCGAAGGGATGGTTGCTCCAGGACAACACGCATGCGGATCATGGGAATTTCACGGTGTGACCTAGGGTTGGAGATCGAAGGATATATTGACACGCATCCCCCTCCCACTTATTATAGACACTTTTCCCATTCACCTTGTTATTGACCCATGCAAGCACTTTCCGAAGAGAGGACCACTTCTAAGGCGACACGAAGCCAAACATGGATCTCACATTGTGAATATACAGGGACATAGGAACAAAACTTGATATAAATATCTCGTTTTGTACTTTTCCTCCCACTAAAGTGGCCTACCATATTTTAGGGTTATTTAACTTCCCGCCTAAGCTAATCTATCTAAGTCCCACTAAAGTGTCCTACCATATTTTAGGGTTATTTAACTTCCCGGCTAAGCCAATCTATCTAAATTTATGCCTATTACAACGCTTATAAAAAGGTCTTTACACTATTTTCTAGGTGAATTAAACTCTTTTAATTAATCTAGTGACATTGCATGCTAAAATTAAATCATAATAAATTTAACTCAAGTTCTAGATTAGTTCCCAGATAGGGGTATTCCGTAAACCGTCAACTTAAATACCTTTTAGCCTAGACATAACCTTATAATCATAGTAATGTTTTTCCTACTTAGTTCATTAAAACTATTTTAAAACTAAGTAAGAAATAATTATAATTCTATTAGAATTAAAAAGATCTTAGGACTAATTAATTTTAAACAATTTAAAATTAATTAATTATCCTATGACCCTATGTTTACATGCAATTCTTGATTATAGATTGACGGTTTCTAATCATTAATTTTAAAAATATTTTTAAATTTTAATGATTAGCCCTAATCATGTTCTCTATGGTTTAATTTAATTAACAATCATATTCTAACTAATTAAATATCCCTACTATATGCATTGCATGAAAAATATAACATTTATATTTATACTATGATATCTCATGCTCGATGCATCTTTGATTTTCATAATTTTATTAACTTAACACTTTATATTAAAGCCCATCATGAAAAATAAACAAGCATGTTCAAGACATTCAATTAAATATAACTTTTATACTTAAACTAGGTAATGTCATGCTTCGTGTTTTATTAATTTCATTAATTTAAGATAATAATTACATTAAATTACTCATGAAATTAAATATATATCGTGCATTAATACCATACGTTACAACACTTATAATATATTAAAATGCATGAACATGCTTAACCTGCGGTGGGATTTATCTAAAGCACATCTATAAAACATTTAAATAACAAATGAACCGGTAATTTTGGCTCCTAGGATAAATAAAACAATTAAATTATAATAATTATGCTAATTTATCCTAAAATAAGCTTCTGCTGCTTCATAACCGGACCAAGCCAACTTAAACCGCTTCGAACCGGACCCCAAAAACACGAACCACGCCAAAACAGCAAAGAATCGGACCCAACCAACTTGAACCAGACTAAACCAGCTTGAAGAAGATTCAACATCTTGAACCAAGTCTCTACTGACGTGATGTTGATCTGGAAATATCTGCAGAGATGGATACTGAACTCTTCCACAGATGGGTGAAGGAGAGAAAGGAGAACCCTAATCTCCTAAAATCGTTAGCATGATGTCAACCCTTCTTTTTTTGTACAACGTCGTTTCTTTTTTTTTTTTTTTCCGCTTTTTTTCGATTTATCGGCTTCTATTCACCGAAATTTTGCAGAATTGGTCTTGATCTTCATCGCCAAGGGTTCTAATTCTAGACACAGACTTAAGACTCTATTTACACAATTAAAACGCAAAAAAATACATGGGCCTTTACAATTGATCAAATAAAAAAATGTAAATTTAAGGCACAAAATTTCGTAAACATTCATTCACAATAAACATTCACAACAATTAATCTCACCAAAATCCAGTGCAAATTTCAAAATCCTAATTAATATATGAGAAGGCTCTGATGCCAATTGTAGGGATTAAAGCCCTAATACAAACAAAAACATAGAACCAAAACTCATTATTAATTTGGGATTTTTGAAATACTCATATATTGATCAATTCAAAAATAATATAGAGACCAAGGAAATATATAAATTAGCCTACTTTAAAATTAGAACCTAAATTAAGCATAGAAAATGATAAAAAAAAAACCTTTATCTTGGTAGAACCAAGTAAAAATCTAATTGAGATTTTAGAACACCATCAAAATAGCAACCTTCCTGACCTGATGAATTTTTTTGGAGAGAATTAAAAGGCAGAACGGTTTTCTACAGAATTTTTCTTATGATCAAAACTATTTTTTTTACCAACCGATGGAACCACCTACATTTTTAGATAACTCCCCTACGTGTAAGCTATCTAATTAATTAAATTAATTATTAGTTAATTAATTAATCATTAATTAAATCTAATTTAATTAATAATTTCATTTAAATCATATTAAATGAAACATCTCTCACATAATTTATAGTTTTAATTCAATTAATTAAATTAAATCAAATAATTATTTAATTATCCAATTAAAATATCTCTAAATGAAATATCAAATATTTAATTAGGCTTACATTTGAATCATATTCAATTGTATTTCTCTTCTAACCTATAGTTTTAATGTGCATTAAATACACATTAATTTTAATCCATAGTTTTAATATGAATCTAATTAATTAATATTTGAATTCCTTCAAATATTTAATTTTTCCAAAAATTAATTTGAATCATATCCAAAAATAAAGTATATTATAAAGTTCAACTAAAATATAAACTTTATACTATAATGTATCATTATACATTATTTCCCTAAGTGAATTTGAACATTTCAAACTCTATTCAAAGCATAGTTACCTCAATTCCCTTTATGAGCTAGGAAGAGAACCCCATGCACCTACAAATCATAAGCTCCAACTATATGAGATTAATTGTCTAAACTCATTAACCAATTAAATAATATTTGTTAACTGTGGGTACATTCCACTAAAGACCCATAATTGCACTATTCTCACTACAAATATATTTATGTGTCCATGGATATAGACCAATGACAACAAGTTAGTCCTTCACGAGTGTTCGTAACACCACGTTCCTCAAATTACTGTTTTATCCCTGGGTTATAAGTACCAATGCTACTCTAATGAGCAACCTGTTTATGGTCCAACCATTAAACAGAAACCTCCCTTGGGCCAATGAGAGAGTAGAAACCTTTGTTCAAGTCTCGGAGACACCACTTAAAAGTAGGACCCTTTGTTCCCAACTTCCCACTCGGGCTTGTCCCCAAAATGGTAGACTTATTAAGTCGGCATAATGGCTACTCTCACCCATATAAATCAAAAGACAATCCTTCATGAACAGGAGTCCATAACTCACTCAAATGAAATAGGAAGTTACATATAATGGTTACTTTTTCATGGTCCAGTCTTATACAAACTCATTGCACAAGGTACCCCACTCGCATGTCCCCTATACAAATGCATTGGATCATTGCCTTTGTATCAAATACAAAGAGGATCGTATCCATAGTGTCAGCAAGATAAGGTATCTATCTTTATCCATACGCTATAGACCCTTTAGACTGTATCTTGAGCACTGATTCCCGTATGTCTTCATATACAGGATTAGGGTTATTTAGGCAAGATAAAACAATAACAATTTTATTGAAATAAAAATCAGTAACACTTTATTAATGATTGGTCAAATGTTATATTTACTAACTACTAACTACGAGTGTTAGCGCATAAAACTCAACAAATAGAAATCTTAAATCTTAATCTATTTAGATTTGGAAACACCTTCTTCCTAATTTTAAACTTTATTTCAAACTTTTTGAAAAATTAAAAAGAGAAAAAAAGGTACAAATCATATAAAAATAGTAAAACTTATTATAAATCTCTAAACTCGTTGATGCATATTTGCAAAAATTAAAAAGTAAAAAAAAAGCTACAAAAGTATAAAATAATCAATTAGTTTCTTCTCTATCACTTTACCGACTTTTAAATTTCTTAAACTTTGAGAAATTTCTTGAACCTCAAAAACAAGGTTTGAGGCAAGTATAAAAAACCTACAAAAAAATTTAAGAAAAAAACATTAAAGGAATATTTGGTATGTAAAATTGTGGTAATTATTATCTGGAGAGTTAAATTAGCTGTGTCTTGGGCTTTAGGGTTTTGGTTTGGGTTTGGGTTTAGGGTTTAGGGAGAGATTTTTTTTTCTTTCTTTCATTTAGCATGAGTTTGAGATTGTAGGGATAAAATCTTCTTTTAGGAAAAAAAATCTCTACTTTTAAAGGAGATTTAACTTTTTTTTTTAATAAAAAAAACCATACTTTTAACTGTATATGGCTATTTTTAAGAATAAATGTTGGATCTTAAATCAAATATTAATCAGATATGAAAGATAATCAAATTTTTAACTAATTTATATGATTTTTTTAATGATTTTAATACAAAATTACACGATATATGGATTTTCATTGATTTCCACATATATGTGTTTTTTTTAATTAAACTAAATATTAGAGATTATCAAATTTTAAATCAATCAAATATAGATTTTCATTGATTTTCAGGGAATGATATAAAACACGTAAATAATATAAAAACTCATGATATTTTATATTTTTAAAAATCTTAAAAAGATGATGAGACAAGAGAAAAATAATATATAAAATCTTGTTAAAAATAAAATATTTTAAAATTTTAAAATATCATATTTCTGTAATCCATATTAAATTAAAATAAAAGTTCAAAAAATAAAATAAAAAACATAAAAATATCAAATATTTTAGGATTTTAAAATCTCATCTTTGTTTAATCCACGATTGAAGAATTTTTTTTAAAATCTCATTTTTTTATTATCTTTTAATTTGAATGTTTTTTCTTTATTAAAATTTTAGATTATTTAATAATATAAATGTAAAATTTCCTAAAATATCTATATAACAATCCATTAAAAGAGGCAAGAGAGGAAACCATAAGTTTCTTTCCCATAGCCTTTTTAGATAGTATAGATTATAGGGGCTGTTTAGATCCAACGTGAGATGGTATATCTCCACATCCTATATCATCCCAGTGTTTGGAAACTCATTATCCTATTTCACAAATTTTAATTGTTTTTCGGAACTTGTTTTGTATCTCACCGTCATTTTCTTCTGTGTATCGTATATCATCTCAATGCTTGAACATATTCAATCATACTCGATTATTCATACTTGATCAGAACTCCCCAGACATCAGAACTCTCCACATCCTATATCATCTCAGTGCTCAACTTTATCTCTCCTATCCCTTGTATTTCTTTTTTATTATAGGTCATTACAGTAGACATGAGATACTATATTAATAAATGTGAAAGTGAGGTTAAGTACTTTTTCAAGTGGGGCGGTTAGATTATTTATTTATTTTTCTAAAAGGGATGATTAGATTTAGAGTCTCTTTAGAATGACTAAAGAAAAAAAGTAAAGAAATATTTATATTTAACTCTTTTGAATTTTGATATAAAACTGTTTAAAATACATTTTGAAAGTATTTAAAAAACATTTTTTTGAGTGACAGCTAAACACTCCATTTTTTTAAATGATTTATTTTAAAAATTAACACTTAGTAAAGGTAAATTAAACACATCCTTAGTCATTGCCCAAAAAAGAATCTAAAACTCCGTCTGATAACGTTCATGTATTAGGTTTCTTGTTTCGCATTTCTTTTTTTTTAAGAACTAAAAACAAGAATTTGTTTGGTAACTATTTCCATTTCTTGTTTCTTAAAAAGAAGAAACAAAATCCAAAACTTGTTTGATAATTATTTTTTATTTTTTATTTATTTATTTTTCTATTTTCCCTTTTTAAAGTTTAAATATAATTTAGTTAGATAATATACAAATACATAATATGCATCCAAACACACTAAAGAAAGATATCAAAGATTTACATTATCTAATACTAACTAGTCTTCATGTAAAATTAACAAGAATAATAAAAATGTTTCTATATCCTTCAAATGTTGCAAATTTTGGTTTCCAATATTTTCTCTCATTCGAGATTTTTCTCTTAAATGATGTTTCGATCCAACTCAATTATATTACTATGTAAATATTGTGATAGAAAATATCAAAGTATATATATTGAAAAGTTTAAACTCAAAGTTATAAGTCAAAATGATCGTAGTATAATTCCCAAAAAATTTATACTATTGACCTAAAGGTCAAAGTTTCGATTCTTTTCCAATCCACCTATTGTCAAATTTAAAATTAAAATGGTTTATAAATATATGTATTGTAAGATTTAAAATTTATCATTAAAATAATATACAAATATACATATTGTAAATTAAGAAATAAATTTAATGTACATATTGCACAATTAAAAATTTAAAAATATATGTAAATATAAATATGAAATAAATAAATAAATTAAAATAATATGATAGAAAATAGAAAAAGAATAATAATGAACGAGAGTGGCATCACTAAACCAAATGGCAACTACGATACGACAAGAGTGGCACCACTAAACTAAATAACAACTACGATGCGATATCATTTTGTAATTTTTCAAACTTGACATATTTTTTAAGAATGTTTTTTAAAATCTAGAAATGATTATCAAATAAGTTTGTTTCTTGAAAAATGAGAAAAGGAAACCGGAAACAAAGATGCTGGAAGCCTAATTTGCCGGCTAGATTCAAAATGGATCAAGATACCTAAAAGACACTTGGAAGCCCATTAATTATAAATGGGTCAGAAGCCCAATTGATAAAACGGCCTACATAGGTTGCAAGGAAGAAAAGTTCTAGAGAACATATTTTCGAATTGAAAAAAGTTTTGAAAATAATTAAGGTAAAAGTATAATTTTCAAATTTTATTCTAAATTTATTATAAAAATAAATTCCAAGGGCAACTAGATGAATGTCCACTTTAAATTAATGGCAAAGATTTTTTTTGATATATGGCCATTTACTAAATTTAGGAAGTAACTATTGGAAATCCATGACAAAATATGAAATTCAAAAGTTGAGTATTTAAAATCGAATAAATAATTTTTCTTAAGAACAACATTGAGTATTTAGGATGAAAGGTTATGTCAATAACCATCTAACTATGCTCGTTTTTGCAAATCAAACAAATAGTTAAA
Organism: Benincasa hispida; assembly: GCF_009727055.1. NCBI lineage: Eukaryota > Viridiplantae > Streptophyta > Magnoliopsida > Cucurbitales > Cucurbitaceae > Benincasa > Benincasa hispida. The sequence continues at coordinate 18,965 of NW_024065111.1, forward strand.
CTCACTATATTGTTAACAATGTTATTCTATATAGACATCGTATCAAAGATTAGGGTATGCATGTTAGGAGTGTTTTCTTCCTTTATTTTGCATTAACAATGGTAAGGATGAAGATTTGCCGTTTAAATAGAGATAAAAAAATTTTAACAAACAAAAGATTTTCTATAAATATTATCTAGTAGACAACTAAACATCTATAATTAATATTTGAAAATACTATTTGTTCACGTACATAAGGAGAGCATGGGGAAAATGTTCAAAATCAACCGTTTAAAAATTGAAAATTTTAACTGTAATATTAGTTAAAAGTGAAAAATCAATATAGATTACTCTTTAATAATCGGAAAGATGAAAACTTATTACCTTAAATTAAAGTTTTAAAATTAAACAAGATCTACGAAGATTAAAGAAAAAAAATCAGTTGCATGCATGCAAATTGAAAATGGATAAAAAGTTAGGAGTTTTTGTCGTGAAAGTAAAGTGTAAAAAAAGAAAAAAAAATATTTATGACCCATTTGATAATATTTTCTAAGTCTATTCGGGGTTGTTTGGGGTCCAACATGAGATGATATGATATGGGTTAATATATCATTTCAGTGTTTGGGAGCCTACTATCCCATCTCACCAACTTCAATTGTTTGGGGGACATTTTCCTTGACGCTTTTCATATCTCACCGTTTCATTTTCCTCAGGCGTTTCGTAATGATTGTTTCATCTTCCTTCTTTGTTCATGTGTATCGTATGTCACTATTTCATTTTCCTTCGACTTCACGCGTATCATATAGTCCTCTCTCTCACGTCTCTCTCAACCGTCCCTCTGGAACCCTAGCTCCTTCCTCTCAGGTCCGACAACCCCCTTCTCTCTCAGCGAATCTCAATATGGATTTTCATCTCCATTCTTCAAATTTGTTTTTTTCTTCATAGATCTATTGTTTTCTTCGCAAATCTGTTGTTTTCTCACAAATCTGGTGTTTTCCCTTTCCCCTTCACCGTTTCAATCTTGTCCTCAACCATGTCCTTGCCGCTTTGATGGTCCTCTATTCACCCATAACTCGTTGTATGGTTTGTTTTTGGTCCTCGGTGTTGCTTCGGTCGTCGATTGTTGAATGCTTGGCAGGGACTAGTTGAAGAAATTACAGCTTGGTGCGGGAGAATATTGTCCACTTTAGGTTCGTTTTCTAAACCCTACATTGGCCAATGGTGAGTCTTTCTCTTGAAATTTTCAATTTCATATTTTGATTTTCCATGCCATGATTAATTTTCTAAACATGCAACCTACTGATTGTCTGTTCTGTGTCTTGTTTTGATTTTCAATCTGTGTCTTGTTCTGTGTCATTCTCTTGAAATTTTCAATTTCATGTCTTGTTTTGATTTTTTATGCCATGTTTGATTTTTCTAAACATGCAACCTATTGATTCTTTGTTCTGTGTCTTGTTTTGATTTTTAATATGGGTTCTGTGTCTTTCTCTTGAAATTTTCAATTTCATGCCTTGTTTTGATTTTCCATGCCATGATTAATTTTTCTAATCATGCAACCTATTGATTCTTTGTTCTGTGTCTTGTTTTGATTTTCAATCTGTGTTCTGAGTCTTTGTCTTGAAATTTTCAATTTCATGCATTGTTTTGATTTTTCATGCCATGATTAATTTTTCTAAACATGAAACTTATTGATTCTTTGTTCTGTGTCTTGTTTTGATTTTCAATCTGTGTTCTGTCTTTCTCTTGAAATTTTCAATTTCATGCCTTGTTTTGATTTTCCATGCCATGACTAATTTTTCTAAACAATTGATTCTCTATTCTGTGCCTTGTTTTGATTTTCAATCAGTGTTTTGTTTTGTGTCTTTCTCTTGAAATTTTCAATTTTATGTCTTATTTTGATTTTCCAGACCATGTTTAATTTTTTCTAAACATGCAACCTATTGATTCTTTGTTCTTTGTCTTGTTTTGATTTTCACTCTTTCTCATGAGATTTTTATTTTCATGCCTTGTTTTGATTTTCGATCTTGTCCTTGATAACTTGTAGAAATACAAGTTATTATCTCTCAAAAGTTGGAACAATTAGGATTCTTAATGATAAAAATACATTTGTCTTAAAGGAAAACGCATGGAATTCCTCAAACACTACTAGCCTTTACAAAAACATTCTTTTCGATATAACTGCTTCACTAACATTCTTTTCGATATAACTGCTTCACTAACACATTTTATCGTAGGATTTCAAGAAAATTTGCTAAGCGCCGCAGGTTCAACTAATGCAAAGATATGCATCCAAAGGTTGCCAACGTAGAGAAGATACATTGGTTCGTGTTGTTCCTGTCAAATCACCACTTGCAATATGGATATCTGACTGCCGGCGTTTGAAAAGAAACTAAACTGGCAGCCGGCTGACCAAGGCATGAAAATTAATGCTGTCATATCACAAGTTGCTGAGAAAAATGCCAATAAATAGGAAGACTTGAAACCAGAGAGGATATACCATAATTCAGATAGAAAGCTTTAGAACTTAGATTATAGTTTTTTTGCTGCTGCAAGAGTATAAGAGGGAAAAAACCATTGTCATCATTGATCAAGGAGAATTGTAGAAGACCAAGCTCGAGGAGAATTCTTCTTCATCTCTTCACCAAGTTGGTTGTACACACATTTAGATCAAGCCAAAGAGGACAAGAGATTGAACTCTTCGGCTTGACTCTTTTCTTCTCACTTCATTTCCATTTTCCATCTTATGCGATTAAGTGTATTCATTGTAAAGACAGTTTCGTTCTTTATTAAACCATGCATTTGATCCATCACTTTTTCCTATGCTTATATTCTATTGTGTGATAGACGCGTCTGTGACTTGTTGCATGCTTAATTTCTAAAGCTTTAATCATTTTGATCATCTGGTTGAATTTGTCTCAGCTAAAACCATTTGAGAGAATAGGATAGCTAGAAACGCATTGAGTCAAAACACACAGTAGATTTAAAGATAAATATATTTGTGTTCATTGCTTTTTATAACCAACACATGCACCCTAGAAATAGGAACATATGTGGCATTCGCATTAAGAAATGTTGAATAATCAGATAAACAGGAACCTAATGCATCTACATTCATTTGGTTTGTAAACAAGCATCTCTCATCTTCATCTTTACCCACACTCTTGCACGTGTTCATCTTACTTGGATCAACGCATACCCCTAGCACTTAGTATCATTCTTTCATTAAGTCTGTGTTTCACTTGAACATTTGTGTCTTATTGCATACATGCAGTACTATTAGTGTAGATAAACTTCTCATGCATTCATTTAGAACCCTTCTGCAACTGGTGCAATGCAAGGTCTATGTTAGTCTAGCATAAATCCCTGTGTTTGACCTTGGACTTACCAGTAACCTAAATTAGATTTATGCTTAAATATGACTTAGGAAAAGCTTGTATGGATTATAGAGAGTGTAACGCATCTCACTAACGCATTACCCAATCTTCTCACCTAGAGAAGTAATTCACCATTCATCTTCATTCATCTCAATCTTGCCTTACATCTTTATTTATAATACACTTCTAGCGCACATCACGAAGAACGAACAGTCCTCAACCTATTGTTCTGTGTTGTTCTAATTCTAATACCCCGGTGAATTTTCAATTGTGTTAGTCCTATTAAATTTTTTTTTCACATTTTCAATATTTTACATTATTAATTATTTCATTTATTAAACTGCCCACCAACTTTATTAATGTTCTGATTGTTTGCTGATTTTATTCCACTTACGTATTTCCACTTCCCATTCAACCACTTCATTAATGACTCAACCAATTTATTAATTGGATTTGAGTTCATTTATTCATGATATAAATTTAATATTCTGAGCCCGGTCACACTCCATTTTATGTATTCTGATTTATTTGGGGTTGTTATTAATGTTCAACAACTACCCCCTCCCTTCACTTTTCCTATATAACAACATTGGTCCACTATCCATTGGCTGAGAGTCCCCATTGTCTAAGAATTATTTTGTCAATCCGATGAGTGGTTTAACTTTGGTTTCTCCTTCTCTCCTTTCTAACTTTTGGTTATATTATTTTCATATTATGAAGTTTCTAACTTTTGGTTATTTGGTGGGTGGTAGGATGCCTTATTGTATTTTGATTCGGCAATCCGTAGACTCTCCATCCATATCGTACTTCATAGAAGTAACATAGGTATTTCTCTATTCAAACAAGTTCTCGTCCTACATTTTAATTATTTTTAGATTTTTTTTCTAATTTCTTTTAATTGTTTTGTTATGCAGCCCAAAATAATACGGAATATTCAATTAGTTTGAGGTAATTAGTGTGTTACTTTTTTTTTTTTTTGTTATTTCCCTATATTCCATTTCAGTTTATTTTTTTGGTGTTTCCTCCTTCTACAATGAATATATTGTACATACATTTTTTGTAATGTCGGTTACTGTGTATCTTCCTTTTTTTCTAACTTATTTTTATTTTTTTTAATGTTTACATGCTTCTTAATTTTTAGTAATTATATTTTTAATGGATATGTTATACATATGTTTTTTATTGATATTTAGTACAAAGTGTGAGTTTTTATTTGGAAGATGATGGTTAATAATGGTTATTTATTTTATTTATTTGTTCTTAATAATTATTAATTATCAATATTCTAATTAATTTATTTATTAATTTAATCATTTTTAATAATTAATATAATCATGTTTAATTAAAAAAAATATTATTATTTTATCAATTAAATAATTAAATAACATAAAATAAATTAATTAATGTTAAGTTTAATTGATCTCTTACATTTAATTAAGTAACTATTTATTTTAATTTTATACATACAAATTATTGAATTAAGCATAGTAAAGCTTAATTTTCCTTCTCAGTAAAGTTTTGAAACTTTCACAGACATTTGAACAACTTTGGCTAATGCAACAACTTTTACAGACTTTTGGGATAAATGAATGTTTTAGTACAAATGGAATAAAATGTGATGTTTAAAACCAATATAATAGTTAAATCTTCGAATAAAAAAAACTAACAACAACAATTTTTTTATCGCTAATTCTATTATAAGTAATGTATTTGAATTGAGGCTCAATAAAACTACTTTTTCTTTTGTATCCTAGGGTTTTAGGTTACTATCCCAAAATATAGAAAATGAAGTAATCTTTACATCATTTCAATCGTCACCACGTTCCAATGACAACTATTCCTAACATTGGCCTTACTAAATGACCATCGTAGAATAGAGAACCAACCTTCCCACATTAGACATCAGATTAGACAGCTAAACTTCTTTTGACTTATCTATGAGAATGACGTCTACTGTCGCAAGAGCACGCACATGGATAGATGGACTTTCGCCATCCTCTATAACATGCTCAGGACGACCGGTCAGCTGGCACCTACTTAATGCGTTGACATCCTCCAAGAGATGGTGGCAATTTTCCTCCACAATTTGGTGCACGACATTAAGAACCGAGTAGTTGGACGACAGTTCGCACGGACTGGTGAAACTATTTCGAGGCATTTTAGGTTCGTTCTAACCGTAGTACTAAAGGAAGTCTTATACAAGAGTACCTCTGAGCGGAAACGGATCTTTCCAATTCATTGTGACAAAATTTCCACATATACATTCACATAAATGGATATACATTAACAACACTAGATTACTGACATGCTTAAAGGATAGAATAGAAGAGACCGAGAAAACATACCAATTGAAGACTTTCTTCACTTGAAAACTCGCTCTCTCCGCAAACGAACTCTTCTTGTTAGAACGTCAGGCAATCGTTCAGCAACTCTCCCGTTGTCTACCACGAACGGCTTCGCACGAATACTAGGAAACGGGGACGACACTACCACTCAGAGCCCTTAGTATTCTCGGAGTGAGAATCTAAAGGATGGACTTTGTTCGGATTTGGTAGAGGTGAGGAGGAAAGACTATCGCGTACAAAAGATCAAGCAAGTGGGAGAATTGAAAGACTATCGTATAGTCAAGTGCTTGATCGTTTAGTGCGAGGTACACGATCGTGTAGTAAAAGCTAGGCGATCGTCTATACGATCATTTAGTTCAGCTCAGACGCTAAGCGGTCATCTAGGAAATGGTGAGCGATCATTTAGAGAAAGGGCGCACGGGTATGCGATCGTTTAGTAAACGTGAAGCTCTATCGTATAGGCTCTCAAATACTATGTGATCGAATGCTAATCACACCGTGAGCAAAATATGCGTATCTTTTGCAAAATGGAAACCATTTTCATTTTATTCTTCAGTTACTAAAACTGACTTAAATTTCCCACTAACGTATGAATTCGAAGAAAACGGTGGGCAATTATCTCATAACTATCTAATTAATAAAATAATAAAATAATAAATATAATCATATTACATTCATAACCTATAGTTTGATATCATATATTAACCATAGTGTTTTCTTCTCTACATGGTATAAATAATATTTATATCCAATTTCCTCCAACTTAATGTATCTCATACATTTAGTCAATCATATCATATATAATTAATCAGTTCAATTATATCATATATAATCGAACTCCCTCTTGTCAATTTAAACATTTCAAACTGACCCAAAAATTGATTCTCAA
>NW_024065112.1:0-8486 GCF_009727055.1 Benincasa hispida
TGGCACTCTCTCCCTTGTTATATCTTGTTCATAGCATGCTGTTAATTAAGATTTATTTGCATAACTGTGCGTTTGAATGTATATTGTTGTATTTCAATCATTGTGAGATCGAAGCGATCCGAACGTGCTCATGGAACTCTTCGGTAAGAGATCTTTCACACTATTGGATGCGACCCACTCTATAGTTGTTACAAGAAGTTGTAAGGTGCTACAAACGATGTGATCCACAAATCGTTCATGTTGAGACATGAGAGTGGGGGTATCCTATGTAATGAGTTTTCATATAGACTAGACCACGAAAATAGTCACTTTTCTTTATAACGACCGTTTACTGTTAAAATTGACTATTTCATTCATTATATTATATAACCTAGGTTAATTCGATCTTAATCCTAAGCTAGCTATGAACTTCTGTTTGTTCGAGATTATCCTTTGATCTGCAAATGGTGAGAGTAGTCCAACAACACTGCTCAATAAGCTTGCCATTTTGGGGATAAGACCGGATGAATAGCTGGAGACATAGCTTTGCAAGATGGAATTCACTCCTACCCTATTTAAGGTTAGCAGATAGGTTGTTCTCGTAAGTACTGACTCCAGGTCTTGAACAAACGAGGCCCCGCCTTCTCATGATAGAGAAAGAATTTGATTCATAGAGATTATGAATCAGAATTGTTCATTAGAGAATCAGTAGGAACTTAAGAAACAATATGTAATCACAGGGGTAAAACAGTATTTTTGACCTAGCTGTGATTACAAACAACCTGTGAAAGATCAACTTACTAATTATGGTTATTAAGTGGACATAATATATCTATAATGAGGGGAGTTCAACTATGGGCTATAGTGGAGTGTCCCATTAGTTAACAAATAGGGGTTAGATCGGACTAATGAATTTAGCCGATTAATCTCGAATCATTGGAGCCCATGATCTGTAGGTCCACGAGGTCCCCCTACTAGCTCGTAAATGGATAAGTTTTAGGGTAGTTTGAGAAATTAATTTGAAACGTTCAAATTAAACGGAACAAGGGAATAAATATTTAAATATGATTTAAATATATGAAGATAATTATTGTGCAAAAATTAATTTAATATTTGATATTAAATTAATTAATATTTTAAATTAACTTATGAAATTAATTTATGAAAATCAATTAAAATGGTTTAAAATCAGTTTATGTTTTAAAAAGGAAAAATGAAAAATCGTTTGCATGGTTGCACAAAATGAAAAATGAGTTTTCTCCATTACCATCATCTTTATGCTCACACAAAAGCCATTATCTTATCTACTTTGATTCTCCAAGCATGAGCTGCAAGCCATGCACTCCATCTCTTTGCATGTCCATCATATTATATATAAAAAAGATTAGAGTTGTTGGAAAAGGATGAATACATAATTTTAAGAGAAAATTTTCTGAAGAAGAAACTGTTTTCTTCAGTCGGACTGCTTTGAGCTTTTCTTGTTTCTTCACATCTTCAAGCTGTTCTTGAGTCCCACAACTCTCCTAAAGCTCCAAGAGCATAGTAAGGAAGGCTTTGAGGTGGTTCACAGTGATATCAAGTAAAGACAGCAGCTGTACAAACGTTTTCTTGGAGAGTTCATCAAAGGTATGTTCTGAAAACCCATTTTTTAGAAGAGCATGCTTTAGTTTTTGCAAAAATTAGTGAATTAGAATGCTTATGAATCCTTGATACTTCCGCTACATGTTGTTTAGCTCTTTCAGGTAGCTCAATGGATTCAAGTTGAGAATCAGTTTTTGGGTCAGTTTGAAGTGTTCAAATTGACAAGAGGAAGTTTGATTAAATATGATATGATTGAACTGGTTAATTACATATGATATGATTGACATTATGTATAAGATACATTATTTGGAGAAAATGATATAAATATGATTTATATATAATGGATGATGAAAATACTATGGTTCATATGTTGCATTTAATGTGATATTAAACCATAGATTAATGATATAATATGATTATATTTATTATTATTTTGGACAATTATAGGATAATTATGCCCGGAATTTTCTCCGAACCGTGTGATAATGGGAGGTTGCATTCAATTTTCGTAACTAAAGAATAAAATGAAATCGTTTTCATTTTGCGATAGATCATTCATACGCTCAGCGTTGGTGTATACTGCCTATCGCATAGCAAACCGAGCACTACACAATATCTCAACGTCTAAATGATCATATACATGCGTGTAGTTACCAAATGATCGGATAGATTTTGCTAAACGTATCATCTAACTTTTTCCTAAACTAATCGCGCACTCGAGCGTTTACTAAACAATCGTCTATACGATTGTGACCTTTTTACTAACGATCGTGTACCTTTTCCTAAACGATCAAGCAGCGTCTATAGATAAACACATGCCTTCTCCATTTGCTTGGTCGTGGTATACGATTTCCTTTTCTCTTCCTCCTACTAAATCCACAAGCCACACCTCTTGGATTCTACCCGAGAATATCGAGGGTTCTAAGTGGTGGTGTTCTCCTGCTGCTGTATTCATGAGGAGTCATTCGTTGGTAGACGATTTGGTGGAACGTTTGCTTGGACGTTCTCACAGCGAAAAGCGAGAGGAGTAGTTTGTTAGATGAAAACAAGTTTTCTGTAAAGAATGGTTCTTCAACGTATTTCTCTCTTTGTCATTTAAGTTTCAGAGCATGCCAGTAATTTGTTGTATAATGCTATTGTTCTGTTTTGATTGTGAATGCATTAATTCTATCACAATGAGTTGGAACAATCTCGCTCCACTCGGAGGTACTCTTTGATAAGAGTTCATTCAATTGGTATCAGGCCAGGTCTGATATTCCAAATTCATTGTTGCAAAAGAATATACATTTACTTTCTCGGTGGGTAAAGCATGTCTGCTCTCTGTTTAAGCGTTAAATAGTTTGTGGATGTGGATTAATGGGGTTTCTGAGATGAAGCCTCTGATTGTTTAAATTCTTTTACATTTGAAATTAATGTAAAAGGCCCCTGCATTTTTTGGCATTATTAACTTGCTATCAAGTATGTAATTTCAAAGTTTTTGAGTCTGTGAGTCGTTCGTGAAGAAGCTTTGTAGCAAGGAGTTGCCATTCTTCGAGGTTGAAGATGACCAAGAGTTGGTCGAGTCATGTAGATGATGGGGTAAACGATCGTTGAGTATCAGATACTCGAGAGCAGGTTGTCGCGGCGCGCACTAGACGATCGTGTGCTCAGCAAGCTTCATCGCTTAGTTGGTGACTACACGATCACGGAGTAAATAGTTTACATATCGCTTGTTAAGTGATCGTCCAGACGATCGTGCTTCACAGCTACGTGTCGTCTAAACGATCATATAGAACTTGCGTGTTTTTGTCTTGTGCACTAAAACGATCGGTACCTTCATGCTTCATCGCATAGTTATTGGTACTGATTTGTAGCTAAACGATCGTATACCCGGCCGCGTTTACTAAATGATGGAGAGCTTCGCCCGGCGGTTCAAGACCCGTTTCACTTGTGAACCAGTTTTGCTCGATGGAAAAAATGTATAGATAGAATTTTTTTTCCTTTTTGAGGCGGTTCATCTAGGTCCATTAATCCTTTGTGAATGTACATAGGATGTATGTTTGCTTATATGTCATATGGTATGCATAATTAGAAGAAATCCTACCTTAGGTTATGCATTGGTCATGCATCATCTCTTTATTATAAGTGTTATGATTTAGAGAAGCATGATTTAAATTACGTAAGAGCATGCTCGTACATTATATAATATAAGAGTTATATTTACGTATGCATAAAGCATATGCATCATCTTTATATTATAAGTGTTATAGTATAAGGGTGTATGGAGCATGTGTGCTTGGTTTGTTACTTGTATATAAAAGTTATGTATAGTAATGAATGGATATTGTATGAAGCATGACACATAGGTTAAATTTATAAGTGTTATAAATACCTAGTTGTGTGGCAAGTTTTAGTTGGTTCTTTTATAAAGGTTATAAGGAAATTAGAACTAAAATCAATAAGGAAGACATGCATGCCAACTTAGGTTTAAATCATGATTTTAAAAGTGTTTTAAAACTTGGTGGAGATAGACCTAAGATTTCAATTCTAATGAGATTAGCAACCTAGGCTTTAATCTTTTAATCGGTTTAATAGGATTAAATTGACTAATAAAAGATTAAAGTGTAGCAAATCTATCTATAAGAGACCTTTTGTCTAAGGCAGGTTCTGTCTAGGCTGGAATTTTTAAGGTGACGGAAACGAAACACCCCTACCTGGAAAGGTGAATTAGATAGATTTGATGCATGCATGCAAATTTAAGGACAGTCCATTAAAGAGTTTAATGTGACTACTTGAACTTATTTGATTTCAAAGACAAGAGTTGTTTTTTAGCGGATTAAACTGACAGATTAAAATCATTAGCCGGATGGTCTAAGCTAATGAACCCCTAGGTAGAACATTCAGTGGGAGGTACTTGGGGTATCTAATTTAAACCTCTCGTGTTTCTCCCTTTATTGTCCACATCGTGAGATCCATCCTCGGCCATATGGGACCCCTAGGAGTGTCCCCCCTAAAGGATGGTGTTTGGGTAGGTCAATATCAAGGTGGATAGAGAGAATGTTCATAGTAAGTGGGAACGGGACGTACGACAGCATATCCCACTATCTCTCTCGTTAGGTTGGATAAAGTTTCTGTGCATCACCTCGAGGCACCCTGGGAGTGTCCCCTTATAGGATGAAAGTTTTGCACGTTTCTTTATCTGATCTCCTATATAGGATAAGGTTACTTAGTCTCTTGTCCTAATCTTCTTTTTCTCTACGGTGGGTGCATTAGGGCAGGACTCTAGGGTCGAAAACGAGGGGTTACACTTACGCAAAATTGTTAAGGGTTAAAAGTTCTGGATCGAACGAATGGTGACTGTTAGGTGCAGTTCCAAGAGTTGGTTCTACCTAATGGTTGGGAGTGTCTCATCCCAGTGAAGGGGCATCTGATCACCCCACGGGTGACATTTGTCCTGCCTCGCTGGGGCATCATTGCGAAATAGAAGTCTTATCACTTAGGGTACTTGGTAACTATTTTGCTAAAACTAAAATTGGTGTTAAAACGTGGTTTAAGCATAGACTTATAAAAGTTTGTTCTATTTTTAACAAAGTTCTAAAATGGCTATGGCCATAATTGCTCTACTTAGCGCCAACAAACTAACTGGCGACAATTACGCTAGTTGGAAACATATGATCACGACTATTATTGTCGAGGATCTCATGTTTGTCCTTACAAAAGAGTGTGTCCTCCTATTACACCTCTTAATGCCGCTCAAAATGTTCGAGATGCTTATGAGCATTGGACACGAGCGAATGAGAAGGCCCGAGCCTATATCTTGGTCAGTCTTAACGACGTTTTGGTCAAGAAGCATGAGCCCATGGTCTCAGCACGTGAGATCATGGAGTCCATGCGGAGGATGTTCGGACAACCATCAGGATAGCTCAAGCATAAGGCTCTAAAATGCATCTTCAACTCCAAAATGGAGGAAAGCACCTCTGTTCGAGAACTCGTGCTTAACATGATGGTCTACTTTAATGTGGCGGAGATGAATGGGTCTAGGATCGATGAGGGCAACTAGGTTAGCATTATCCTTCATTCGTTGCCGGAAAGCTTCCTGCACTTTATCAGCAATGCGATTCTAAACAAAGTGGATTATACCCTTACAACTTTTCTCAACGAGTTGCAGACATATCAATCCTTACTGAAAAGTAAGGAGAAGCGGGGAGGTGAGGCAAATATTGCCTTGTCTTCAAAGTAGTTCCATCGAGGTTCGACCTCAGGAACGAAGTCTGCACATTCTACTCCTTACACTGGAAAATGGAAAAAGAAAAAGGGTAGTAAGGGGAAGGGAAAGGCGCTGCTAACCCACTACCTGTTGCCCAGTGGAATAAGGGTCTGACACCGGTTGATAAGGGAAAGTGTTTCTACTACAACCAAGACGAACATTGAAAGAGGAATTGTCCTTGCTGGCTTAAGGAGAAGAAGACGACCAAGGTTAAGTCAAAACAAGGTAAATGCGATTTACTAGTTTTGGAAACTTGCTTAGTGGAGAATGATGATTCTGACTGGATTATTGATTCAGGTGTCACTAATCATGTCTGTTCTTCTTTTCAGGGGATTAGATCCTGGCAGCAGCTGGAGGCTGGTGAGATAACGATGCGAGTAGGCACCGGGCATGTCATCTCAGCTATGGCAGTGGGAGGAGTTCAATTGACTTTACAAAAGAAATTTCTTATTTTACAAGACGTATTTATGGTTCTTAAGTTGAAGAGGAACTTAATTTCTGTAAAGTGATCGTTGCAGTGTAAATATACTCTTGAATTTAATGGGAATAAAGTGTTTATTCATAAAGATGGAGTTGAGATCTATATAGCAAAACTGGAAAATAACTTGTATGTTCTAAGGTTGTTAGCATTAAGTTCCCTCCATAACATAAGGATGTTTAAAATTCTCGTAACTTAAAATAAACGTCAACGGGTTTCTCCAAAAGAAAATTCCCAACTTTGGCACCTTTGATTAGGGCACATTAATCTCAATAGGAATGAGAGGTTGGTGAAGAATGATCTTCTAAGCGAGTTAGATGTCTTTACCGGTGTGCAAATCTTGCCTTGAGGGTAAGATAACTAAAAGTCCTTTTATTGGAAAAGGTTATCGAGCCAAAGAGCCTCTAAAGTTAGTACATTTTGACCTCTGTGGTCCTATGAATGTGCAAGCCAGGGGAGGCTATAAGTATTTCATCACCTTTACTGATGATTACTCGAGGTATGAGTATGTTTATTTGATGCAACGGAAGTTTGAATCCTTTGAAAATTTTAGAGAGTTCAAAGCTGAAGTTGAAAATACCTAGGTGGAGGGAGTCGACTATGAGGAAGCTTTCTCACCTACTACCATGTTGAAGTCGATCCACATCCCCCTATCCATTTCCACTTATTATGATTATGAGATTTGGCAAATGGACGTCAAGACTGCCTTTCTGAATGACAATCTTGAGGAGACCATTTATATGGTACAGTCTGAGGGATTCATTGCCCAAAGTCAAGAGCAAAAAGTTTACAAACTGAATCGGTCCATTTATGGGGTAAAACAAGCATCTTGATCTTGGAACATTCAGTTTGATACTGTGATCAAATCGTACGGCTTTGACCAAAATGTTGATGAGCCTTGTGTCTACAAGAAGATCGTCAACGATTCAGTAATTTTTCTAGTGTTGTATGTAGACGATATCCTACTCATTGGGAATGATGTAGGAATACTGACTACAGTTAAGAACTGACTAGCAACCCAATTTCAAATGAAAGATTTGCGAGAGGCTCAGTTTGTTTTGGGTATACATATCTTTCGGGATTGTAAGAACAAAGTGCTAGCGTTGTCTCAGGCATCGTACATTAACAAGATGTTGCTCAAGTACTTGATGCAGAACTCCAAAAGGGGCATACTGTCGTTCAGGCATGGAGTTACTTTATCTAATAAAATGTGTCCTAAGACGCCTCAAGAGATTAAGGAGATGAGACGGGTTCCATATGCGTTTGTCATTGGCAGTTTGATGTATGCGATGCTCTGTACTAGACCAGACATCTGCTATGCTGTGGGAATAGTCAGCAGGTATCAGTCTAACCTAGGCCAGGTTCATTAGACCGTAGTTAAGGACATCCTTAAGTACCTTCAGAGAAAGAGGGACTACATGCTCGTGTATGGAACTAGGGATTTGATCTTTACTGGATACACGGATTCTAACTTTCAGACTGATAAGGACTCTTGGAAGTCCACTTTAGGGTCAATTTTTACTCTTAACGGAGGAGCAGTAGTGTGATGAAACACTAAGCAGGGATGCATCAACGACTCCGCGATGGAAGTCGAGTACATAGTGGCTTGTGAAGCTGCTAAGGAGGCCATTTGGCTCCAGAAGTTCCTGACAGATCTAGAAGTGGTTCCAGACATGTCTAGGCCTATCACCGTCTATTATGACAATAGTTGTGCTGTGGTGAACTCCAAGGAACCCAATAGTCACATGCGTGACAAACACATATAGCGGAAGTATCATCTCATCCGCGAGATAATGCATCGAGGGAACGTGATAGTCACGAAGATGCTTCAGAGCACAACGTTGTTGACTCATTTACGAAGGCTATCTCAACTACAGTGTTTGAGGGTCACCTTCCGAGCATGGGTCTACGGGATCGGTCGCAGTTGGACTAGGGAAAATGGGAGATATTTTTGTACTGGGCCTTAGTGCCCTAGTTTATTGTTTTGTACTAGATATTTGTACATCCCACTCACTTTAGAACAAGTGGAAGATTGTTGGGGATGATGCCATAAACTCTCGTGTCTTGTAGTTTGTAAACATAGTTTTGAACAAATGGTTGTGATGTATAATATATGATATTTTCTTCACTTTTGTCTATGAACATTGGATGTTTTATTTTCTTTACCACAAACCAATAAACTAAGATCCCTAGTTGTCGTTT
>NW_024065113.1:0-5003 GCF_009727055.1 Benincasa hispida
AAAAAAAAAAAACTAGGAATTGTTCCTATTACAATTATTTTGAAAAAAATTGAAATTTTGTATAGTAAATATATAAACCTCACAATTTGATGAACGAATGTAGGAAGAAGAAGATTTGGAAACAGAAAGGGAGAATGATTTTTTATAAGTTTTCGAAAGAGAACTTTTGAGAATTTTTGGAAGGAGAAGAAGATGGACCGAGACTAGCGGAAGGCAAAGAGCAATGGAAGATAGAGAAAAATTGTGATTTGAAAAGCTGAAGATGGGGTTTAAAAGGTTGTAGGTCGAGTTTTCAAAACTCAACCCACGGATTAATGTGCATGAGTGCAGGTGAAAAGTTGGACTTAGTGCTTTAATTTTTTCTAGGTCAAGGGTTCAACCCTCAATTTGGGCTTTAATTTTTTTTAGGTCGAGAGTTCACCCCTCGACATCATTTCTTAATTTTTTTCCCACCTCAAAATCCTAAACTACCACAAATCTCTAAATAGTCTAAAAACTACTATATTTCATTAATTAGTTTTTCAAACCACAATATTTAAATAAAACATGTTGCTATTGTTATTTAATAGTTGTTTCAAGGCTAGATTTGTAATTTCGTTTGGAATTTTAGTTTATATTTGAGTTGATCATTTTTTTAAATCGTTCCCTATAGGGTTGATAGTTTTCCCTAACATATAAATTGTTCATATAGACTTTGTTATGAACTTTGTTAATATAATCAGGTTGTAAGTATATATGATAATATATATATGTTCAAGGATATATTATGCACTTCGTTAGGTTGGTGGAAAATTTTGGATTGAATGAAACTTAAATTGTTCATATATATGTTGTTTGTTTGGCTAATAAATTATCATCTTCTTTAATTAAATAATATCATTATTGAACCTCAAAATAGGAACAATTATAGGTATATTTTAATAACACAACTTAAAAGAAAAAAACACATACAAACTTGACAAGTAAAGTGTATCGAGTATTAATTAAATTGTCATTTTTTGGGTGTCAAGAAGAAGTTATATTTGACAAGTAAAAATTGTCAAGTTATAAGAACTTTGATCTATATTAAATGTCAAAATTTTGATACTTGTTTCTTAATTTTTTTTCTTAGCTTTTTTTTTATTATTTTTTTTTACTAACTTGTCCCCCTACTATTTTTTTTTTGTAGGAGTTACGGTGCAACCAAAGGAGTACAACAAGACACTTAAAATAAGTCAACAAGTCAACAGATCTCATATATAGTTATAATAAATTACAATTTGACGCTTTTATCCGATCGTTTTTAAAAATGTCAAGTACATTGATATTTGATTAAAAAAAAATGTCGAAGTAATACAGTTTTTGTAGTATAGCGAGCTACATAGATGAATGGTGGTCGATCCATGGCAAGTGCGTGATGGCCGATGGGGACGACGGCGATCGAGCTACTGCAGGACGAGGAAGAGAAATCGGCGATTGAAACCTTGCGCGGACGAGGGTCAGAGGCGAGACAGATAGAGAGAGGCAGCTGGGGTGTTCACGCATGAAGAAGAGAATTGATTTTTTTCCTTCTTCTCTTTTGTTTATAATATATAAAATCCAAACCCTAATTCCAATTTAAATTGATTATATATATTGACCAATTTTTTTCTCCAAAGTCCCAAAATCTTTTCTCAAGTCCCAATTATCTGTCTAAAAATAACTTAATTTGTCTCCAAATCTCAAAATTTAACATAAAAATCCACAGTTAACTTCTAAATCTCATAACTAACATTTTTTAGTTAATCAATCCAAATTAATCCAAAATTTTGGCTCCAATCAAAATAAAATCCCAATATTTTAAGATAAATAAATTAAAATTATCTGAAATTTTTCTTCATTCCATAAACAAGTCCTACCTTTCTAAATTCGAAATATTTCAATATCCAAATCTTTTATCAACCTAAATCAATAAATTTCTATTGTAAAAAAATCAATAAATTTCATATACGTTAACAAATTAAATTTAGATTAAATTCACATCTTTAATCAATTGAATTAAACTAACTTATAAATCTTTTCAATCATCTCAATCTGATTCCTAGTTCCAAACTAAAATCCAATAACTTGAAAAAATTAGCTTAATTTTACTAAAAACTTTAGATATTATAGAAAAACTGTGTGGGTCACAATTTCTTGAGAAATGGAAGGAGAAGACCTAAACCAAATTGGTTTTGAAAAGGACAAGGGCCAAAACGACGCCGTTTTAGTTCTTTTCTTGATGGTTAAAAGCAAGTTACAAAGCATTCATTTTTCTTGAGGGACAATGCCCATGAAGAAAAATCAATCAAAATGGCATCAATTTGATCCTTTTTTTATGGTCAACGTCAATCAACTTAAGCCCTTTTCTTGACGGGAATCCCACATTTTCGTGTCAAAATTTTAAATTGCAAATAGCTTCGTTGATGTTCATTGTCCGTCAAGTTATGCATCTTCCTTGATGGCCATAACCCATCAAGAGAGGATTTTTTTATGGTTTTTTACCATCAACAAATTCATAGAAATTTACCATTGTGACGAAATTTACGTATTTTTATGTTAAGAAAAGTATTTTTTACGTGATGTAAGTTCAGTTAAATATAAAAATTAATTATATCAAAAAATATATTTATTTTCTACCATAAGAAAGACCAAATTTGTAATTGTGGTGACACTATAGTTGAAACACTATTTGGATGTATGGTGACTACCCAATTGACTTTGTGCACCAAAGTTTTTTGGCTTCAATTCCTAGGTGCCACGTTTTCCTTTCCTTTTTCTCTCTCTTTTCATATTTTCTCTCGGATTAATGGTTTCCCCTTCCTTTCTTTTTCCCTCTTGATATTTCCACTCTCTCCACCTACCATCATAAATTCATTTGGGAAAATATTTGATATGATTGAATCATGAAAAATATCTATTCACCCTTTTAAATATAGAGTGAAATCCACTAATATCAATATAAAATCTATGATCAAAGAGGATACACTTTCTATAATATCAAAAAAAAAAAAATTGATACATTAGAGAGACATTAAAAAAAAAATACACGTTAGTTGGAAGAAAAGATAAAAGAAAGTTTTGAGTGAAACTTAAAATTAAAATTGAAATCAAATTTGTTATTATTGAAAATTTTGTCAAAATAAAATAGTTAGTATAGCACATAAGAAAAAAGCTACCTATAAATTTCTTCGGAATCTTAGTTAAATAACTGTATCCTCTAAATACCAACTTTTTAAAATCAGACTAAACAATTGTGCCTTCCAAACAACAATATATGATGAGATACTTGAACTTCTAAACTATATGCCTTGAACCTCGATTTTTCTTTTTCTTTTTTCTTTTTAATATTGCAAGTTAAAATTGGAGTTCTTTTTAATAAGCTTTTTTTCTCTAAAAAACATTGGAGTTCTTTTATTTTAGTGATTATTGTTGTTCGCACGAGGTTTCCAAGAAACTTAATTCGTGGAATTTGAACTTTTATATTTGTATTAATTTTAGTGTAACAAATACAATCTCTAATATAATAATTCTTTGAAGCTTTCAAAATAAACTTTAATCTGTAAGCTGGTTGATCTTCTTAGATGATCGGCCTTCGGACTTGTTGATCTTCTTAGATGATTGGCTTTCGGACTTGTTGATTTTCTTGGATGATCGGTCTTTGGGCTTTGAAAGATCGACCTTTGGGGTTATTGATCTTCTTCGATGATCGATTTTTGGGCTTGTTGATCTTCTTAGATAATCAGTCTTTGGGCTTATCGATCTTCTTGGATGATCGTCCTTTGGGCTTGATGATCGACCTTTGGACTTGTTGATCTTCTTGAATGATCGACTTTTGGGCTTGATGATCTACCTTTGGACTTGTTGATCTTCTTGAATGATCGACTTTTGGGCTTGATGATCTTCTTGGAGGATTAGTGTTCGCACGAGACTTTCGGAGAAACTTGTTTCGTAGAGTTGAACTTGAGTTGATGTTGATTTGATGTACTTCAATCTCTAGTACTTGATCCTCTGACTCTCTCTCAGTCGAATGTGTATGCTTGATTTAAGGAAGCGAAGCGCGTGATGATCTTGGAGTTGAAGTCTTGAAAGAATGTTTGTCTCTGAAGGACTTCAGCCTTCAGGTGTGGTCAGCTTCAGGAGTCAGGGAGTCCTTTATTTGTTGGGAGAATTCTCTCTAGGCTCTTTGGAATGTAAAATTTTGACACTCCAAATGAGGAGAGCTTCTCTATTTATAGAGTTTGGGCTTGGGCTTGGCCCTTGTGTTTGGGGAGTTTGAATCTTCAGCTTGTATGCTATGAAGATACAGTTTGTTGAAATTTTCTAATCTTCAAAGTTTCAAATAGTTCAGATCTTCAGTTCTTCAGAATTCGAGAACCTCAGTCTTCGAAGCTTGAGAAGCTTCGATCTTCAGCACTTGAGAGCTTAAGTCTTGGATGAGAGCTTAAATCTTCAGAGCTTTAATATATCTTTTGATCTTCAGAGCTTTAGTGTCTTCTGATCTTCAGAGTTTTGATATGTCTTCTAATCTTCAGAGCTTTAGTGTATTATGATCTTCAAAGCTTTGATATGTCTTCGGATCTTCAAAACTTTGGAGAAGTTATGTTCTTCGGATCCTTGGAGCTTCAGACTTTAGATCTTTAGAGGTTTTTTGCCTTTAATTCCTCCAACCTCCCAAGAGATAAGGCCTCTATTTATAGAAGATGAGCTTTACATGCGCTTGGACCTAATTACTTTATTGGGTCCAAATTGGGTTTGGGCTAAAGTTGGGCTTGGGCCCATTTGTTGTTGGACCGAAATACTGACTTTGAACTTAATCTTTAATTTAGTCCAAAATTTCACTACGAGTTTGAATTGGCACGTGACAGCTCGTGATTCGCCAAAATTTCTTATTCAACTGTCGTTTTTTTAACCTTTTTAAAAACAATAGTATTTTTTAATAAATTTTGAACTTATATATATTTATAATTAGTTTCAAAACTCGCAATTTTTTTTTTTTTTTTTTT
>NW_024065114.1:0-5652 GCF_009727055.1 Benincasa hispida
ATATGATATGATTGAACTGGTTAATTACATATGATATGATTGACATTATGTATAAGATACATTATTTGGAGAAAAATGATATAAATATGATTTATATATAATGGATGAGAAAATACTATGGTTCATATGTTGCATTTAATGTGATATTAAACCATAGATTAATGAATATAATATGATTATATTTATTATTTATTTTTGGACAATTATAGGATAATTATGCCGGAATTTTCTCCGTAACCGTGTGATAATGGGAGGTTGCATTCAATTTTCGTAACTAAAGAATAAAATGAAAATCGTTTTCATTTTGCGATAGATCATTCATTCGCTCACGTTTGGTGTATACTGCCTATCGCATAGCAAACCGAGAGCCTACACAATATCTCAACGTTTCTAAATGATCATATACATGCGTGTAGTTTACTAAATGATCGGATAGGATTTGCTAAACGATCATCTAACTTTTTCCTAAACTATCGCGCACTCGAGCGTTTACTAAACAATCGTCTATACGATTGTGACCTTTTTACTAAACGATCGTGTACCTTTTCCTAAACGATCAAGCAGCGTCTATAAGATAAACACATGCCTTCTCCCATTTGCTTGGTCGTGGTATACGATTTTCCTTTTTCCTTCCCTCTACTAAATCCACCAAGGCCCACACCTCTTGGATTCTCACACCGAGAATATCGAGGGTTCTAAGTGGTGGTGTTCTCCCTGCTGCTGTATTCATGAGGAGTCCATTCGTTGGTAGACGATTTGGTGGACGTTTGCTTGGACGTTCTCAGCGAAAAGCGAGAGGAGTAGTTTGTTAGATGAAAACAAGTTTTCTGTAAAGAATGGTTCTTCAACGTATTTCTTCTCTTTGTCATTTAAGTTTCAGAGCATGCCAGTAATTTGTTGTATAATGCATATCTGTTCTGTTTTGATTGTGAATGCATTAATTCTATCACAATGAGTTTGGAACAATCTCGCTCCCACTCGGAGGTACTCTTTGATAAGAGTTCATTCAATTGGTATCAGAGCCAGGTTCTGATATTCCAAATTCATTGTTGCAAAGAATAACATTTACTTTCTCGGTGGGTAAAAGCATGTCTGCTCTCTGTTTAAGCGTTAAATAGTTTGTGGATGTGGATTAATGGGGTTTCTGAGATGAAGCCTCTGATTGTTTAAATTCTTTTACATTTGAAATTAATTGTAAAGGCCCCTGCATTTTTTGGCATTATTAACTTGC
The DNA here is from genome assembly GCF_009727055.1 of Benincasa hispida. NCBI lineage: Eukaryota > Viridiplantae > Streptophyta > Magnoliopsida > Cucurbitales > Cucurbitaceae > Benincasa > Benincasa hispida. The sequence continues at coordinate 1,232 of NW_024065114.1, forward strand.
TATCAAGTATGTAATTTCAAAGTTTTTGAGTCTGTGAGTCGTTCGTGAAGAAGCTTTGTAGCAAGGAGTTGCCATTCTTCGAGGTTGAAGATGACCAAGAGTTGGTCGAGTCATGTAGATGATGGGGTAAACGATCGTTGAGTATCAGATACTCGAGAGCAGGTTGTCGCGCGCGCACTAGACGATCGTGTAGCTCAGCAAGCTTCATCGCTTAGTTGGTGACTACACGATCACGGAGTAAATAGTTTACATATCGCTTGTTAAGTGATCGTCCAGACGATCGTGCTTCACAGCTACGTTGTCGTCTAAACGATCATATAGAACTTGCGTGTTTTTGTCTTGTGCACTAAACGATCGGGTACCTCATGCTTCATCGCATAGTTATTGGTACTTGATTGTAGCTAAACGATCGTATACCCGGCCGCGTTTACTAAATGATGGAGAGCTTCGCCCGGGCGGTTCAAGACCCGTTTCACTTGTGAACCAGTTTGCTCGATGGAAAATGTAATAGATAGAATTTTTTTTCCGTTTTTGAGGCGGTTCATCTAGGTCCATTAATCTTTGTGAATGTACATAGGATGTATGTTTGCTTATATGTCATATGGTATGCCATATAGAAGAAATCCTACCTTAGGTTATGCATTGGTCATGCATCATCTCTTTATTATAAGTGTTATGATTTAGATCCACTAGGTAATTTCAAGCTTCAGCTTTGAACATACTCTAAAATTTTCAAAGGAATTCAAAACTCCGTTGCAATCATAATAAACAATCCTTCATAAACCTGAATATATCACTGAAAGTAAAAAGGTGATAATAAATTAATCTAATAAAGCAGTATCCCTGAGCTTAGTAGCAACAATTAACATAAGACAAAAAGAGTCACAAAATTTATAAACTTAAACACTTAAGAGGCTCTTTGGCTCGATAACCTTTTCCAATAAGGAACTTTTTTTAAAAACCACTAAAAGAGAGTGAAAATTTTTATGGCACTACCTCTATAAAAGGATTAAAGAAATCTATAACTCATAATTTTAGAAGATTCATTTTTTTGCACCGAAAACCTTGTAATTCCTATTGAGATTAATGTTCCCTAATCAAGTGCCAAAGTAGTTTGGTGGATTTTCTTTTTGGAGAAACCGGTTGACGTTTATTTTTTAAGTTTTACGAGATTTAAACAATCCTTTTATGTTATGGAAGGGAACTTATAGCTATAAAACTAAATTTGAGATGAATGCAGTGAAGTTTATTTTTCATTGTTTTTTGACTAATACATTATAGATATAACTTTCTTATATTGAAAATTAAAACGCTTATATTCATTTAAAATATCATAAGAAGTTATTATTACTACCACTGCTCTTCTAAGCGCAGTCAATTTTACAGGATTAAGTTAATATGCTTTAAAGCTTGGAACCATGTAGATACGTCTATGTTAAATAAAGAAATTTCTTTTGTTATGAAGATCAATTGAAATCCTATCCACTTCCATAATAGCTGAGATGGATGAAATCCCGGCTGCTCATAGTCGCATACGTTATCTTACCAGCTCTCATGTCAATTGAGTATCTAATCCCTATGAAAAAACATGAATATGATCCATAGTAGACACTCTGAATCAATACATTCGAGCAGAAATCATCATTATCCTGCTAAGCAAGTTTCCAAAACGTAAAAATCGCAATTTAAAAAAACCTTGTGTTTGATTACCTTGGTCGTTTCTTCTCATTAGCCCAGGCAAAGGACAATTCCTCTTTTCTGTTCGTCTTGTTTATTAGTGAAAATCTTATACACGATTAAAATCATACTATTAATGCGTTGTCTGAAGAACCATTGATATCAACTGAAAAGATAGGGCAACAAGGTAAAGATGGGAATAGATTAAGCAAGCGACTTTTCCCTTCCCCTTAAGCTTACCTTCTTATTTCCATATTCCAGGAATATGTATGGAATAGGGTTTAGTGAGAATAGAGTAGCAGGACTTAGTTCATGTAGGTCGACATCGATGGAACTACTTTTAAGAAAGCAATATTGCTCACATCCCAGTCTCCTTACTTTTTCAGTAGGACTGATATGTCTGCACTGGTTGAGAACAAGTTGTAAGTGGTTATACCTCCAACTTTTGTTTTAGGAAAGAGAATCGCAGGTTGGATAAAAGTGCAGAAAGTGCCATATATATGGGCACGAATATATGAAGGAGATAATGCTAAAAACTGCGAAAGTTGCCATCAATCGATCCTAGAACTCATCAGATTATGCAAATTTAAAAAAATATGAACCAATCTGTTTAAGCTAAGAGTTCAATCGAACGAAGGTGCTATTCCTCAATTTTGGAGGTTTGAAAAGATGCATTTTATAGGCTTAATATTGTATTGAGCTAATTCCTGAATATGTGATTTGTTAAACGAACATCTCCGCATGGAAACTCACTGTTTCTACAGCGTGCTGAAGTGGCACTATGGGCAAATGCTTCTGGAAAACCAAAAACGTCATTAAAAGACTGACAAGATAAAATCGGCTCGGGCCTTCTACATTCGCTCGTGTCACAATGCTCATAGCATTCTCGAACATTTTGACTGGATTCGGGGTTATGTATGATAGAGATCAGCAACATCTTTTTGTGGCACAATGAGCTATTTACAATTTACAAGTGACTAAATAAAACTAATCGTGAATAATATATTTTTCAAATCTAAGTGTACAGATAAGAATTAGTCGCAAGTTAGTCTTGTATTTGCGGCTAAAGTAGAAGCAATTGTTAAATAGGAAAAAAAATAATAGAATGCAAAGAAAGAATATTTATTACCATAGACCATTTTAAGAATTTTTGTTAAAATAGAGAACTAAACTTTATTGTAAGAGTCCTAATGTTGATTGAAGCAAAATAAGTGTAGTATTATTTAAATACACATTAAAGAGTTGAAATATTTATCTATATTAATCGAAATTGTATGGCAAAATCTCCAGAAGAGGCAGGACAAATGACCCGTGGGGTAGACCGATGCCCCATAATCACTGGGAATGAGACACATCCCTAAAACATTTTTATGGGTAGAAGACACATACTTCTTTGAACGTGACAATCATCCTAACAGTCACATTCGTTCGTCGAATTTTAACCCTTAGAAATTTTGCGTAAGTGTAACCCTAGTTTGGACCCAATAGAGTCCCTGCCTAATGCACCACGCGTTAGAAGAAAAGAATTGGACAGGACTATAGTAACCTTATCCTATATAGGATCAGATTAAAAGAAAGTGCAAACTTTCTCCGTATAAGGGACACTCCCAGGGGCTGCTGAGGTATGAGCACAGAAAACTTTATCAACCTACGAGAGAGATAGTGGGGTATGCTGTCGTACGTCCGTTCCCATTACTTGTAAATTCTCTCTATCACCTAAGTTTAAGTTTGAAATACCAAAAAAATCTCACAAATTCCTATGTTTTAGGCAGGGGAACACTCCTAGGGTCCATGTATGGCCGAAGGAATGGAATTCATAAGATGTGGACAAAATAAAAGGAGTTTGAAATTACAAAAAGGATTTGTAAATTAAAACGATAACGTCAGAGTTACTGCCATGATGTCTGCATTACGTAGGGGTTCATTGACTTAAGACCTCTTTCTATTGATTTGAAATTATGTAGTATTAATCAAGCTAAAAAATCTCTTTCTTTGGATAAATATAGTTACAAGTTAGTACATATAAATCTTTAATGGAACTGTCTTAATTTTTGCTGAATGCATTTCATGCATTCTAATTCACTTTCCAGGTAGGCGGTGTTTCGTTTCCAATCGATCTTAGTAAATTTTCATGACTTTTATAGACAGGAAACCTGCCTTATAGACAAAGATTCTTCTTATAGATGATTTGGTCACTTGTAATCTTTTATTAGTCAATTTTCATCTATTAAACCGATTAATAAGGATTAAAAGCTAGGTTGCTATCTTCATGTGAATTAGGAAATCTTAGTGTCTTTATTCCACAAGTTTTTAAAAACACTTTTTAGAATTCAATTGTTTAAACTAAATGTGAGGATTGGGGACGTATGACATTGCTTATCTTATTGAAAGTTTTTATTACTATAATTTATTGAGTGTATAATCGAATGTGTAATTATGGAAGATTTAACACACTCTGAAACTTTGAAACACAAACTATTAGGTAATTTTATTAATACACATTATAATTAAAAACTTTAACGTTGTGTCATGTTTCTACAATATCCATATTTACAATAATTTCTATACATTAATTTTATAACAATATGGTAACAAACCAATTGTCCATTACACATATACTATGATTTTATAAGGTGATAAGTAATGACACAATAGGCTGGTATGGTTGTATGCCAATTTATTGTATAGTAAATATAATCTCTTATATTATATATGCGAGAGTCTACGTAATTTAAATCATGTTC
>NW_024065115.1:0-15347 GCF_009727055.1 Benincasa hispida
TTCTATAAGTGGCTATTAACTATGAAAATATAATCAAAGATTAAGCTATCAATGATAGAAAATATTAGTGACTATCACTGATAGACTTTCATTTGTTATTTATATTTATTGTTTGTTATAATAATCAAACTTGATGATTGGCTTATTGGTGTTAAGTCACTTATGAATTGAGTACTTTCAAGTCATGCGTATGGAACTCGACCTCATAATTCTTGTGAAAAAAAAGGGAAGAAGAAAAAATTCAAATAAAGGAAAGAATAATTTTAAAAATAAGAGAAAGAGAGGTAGCAAAAACTGGAAAAAAAAAGAAAGAAAAAAATTAAATAGAAAAAAAAAAAAGAAGCAAAAACCGGACAAATGAAAGAAAAACTAAAAAAGAAAAAGAAAGGAAAGAAGCAAAAAATCGGAGAAAGAAAAGAAAAGAAAATAATAAAAAAAGATAAGGGAAGAAGCAAAAATCGGAGAAAGGGAAGAAAGAAAAAAAATTAAAAAAATAAAGAAAAAATAAAGAAATAAAAGAAAAGAAAAAGAAAGTGAAAAAAGAAGGAAATGGAAGAAAATAAAAAATAAAGGAAAGAAAAAGAAAGAGAAAAAGAAGGAAATAGAAAAAAATAAAAAAATAAAGAAAAGAAGTAAAAATCGGATAAAAGAAAGAACAAAATAAAATTAAAAAAAAAAAAAGAAGAAGAAGTGAGAAAGAAAATAAAATGAAAAAAATGAAAAAAAGTGAAGAAAGAAGTAAAAATCGAAGAAAATAAAAAGACTAAAAAAAAGGTGTACAACAAGATAAGACAAGAGGGCGAAATTGAAAATTAAAAAAAAAAAAAATCAAAGATTGACTAGTCAACTCATACATATTTGCAAATATTTTAGATGTAATATATTTTTAAATTTTTTTTCTTATTCTACTATGTATTACAAATATTAAAAAAAAAAAAAAAAAAAAGAAGAACAAGGCTATGTACCTATGTATATAATGATCTCTAAATTTAAATTTTCATGAAATGTATATATTTTTTAATTAGGAAATTCAATAATTTTCTTTTTAAATGAAAATTTCCATTAAAGAATGGATTATTTTAATAGAAACTCTCCAAAAACAAAATATATATTTTTTATTTAATCAGGCAAAATAATAATAATAAGGGAAGAATAATTCCTTACATGGGACTTAAGTGGAAAGTTCTCGAGACCTGTTCTTGCAGAAATTAAAATTTTTTTGCAGGGACCAGAACTCGTGAACATCTATAATCATCCATAACTTGAGAAAAATCAAATATTTCAATCGATATTTATATATATATGAATATGAATTTGATATATATCTATAAGATTGAAATGACATTTTCATCCAACCACAAAAATATTAAAGAAGTAAGAAAATATTAATAATGTTATGAATTTGAAGAGCAACGGAGCATAATGAAAATACGAATATGGAGAAAATATAATATAATAATAATATATAATAAAATAAGAATACATAAATATAAATAAATACTACATATAAATTTAAGAATAACAATATAAAATATATAAAATAATAAATAATAAAGTATAATACAAATAATAAATGAATTTTGGAAAAAATCAAGTTTTTGATTTTGAGATAAAATTGGAAAATTGGAAAAACACTACACACAAAATGACAAAAATACCAACTTCCATTATCCATCTTCCTTCATGCTCACGCACACATTTCTAGTTGCCTTCTCAATTTACTCTAGCATCGAAGACCACAAGGCTCCCATTTCGCCAACTCATGTCACTCTTCCTCTCCACATGATGAATGTAACAATTCGCAAAGCTCTTGAAGTAAATTTCGAGCATTGGCAACATCAAGAGTGAATATTAGATGAAATATTCGCTCGCTACAAAGTCTTTCTTCCAACCAAGGATTGCTCGTTGTGAGGCAACCTTCTCCCCATCCCATCCCGCCTCAGCATTTGCAAGCTTCTCGTCTTTGAAGTCCTTTCAGACGACTCAAGGCCTAGAGCACCAGAGAATACAGTCGGGATAGGAACTTAGCAGAATAGTCCGACAGAACAAACGAAATCGCACGCGAAGAAGATTACAGCTGGAACGAAACCGACGCTTGAGAATATCTGACAAAGGCATGTTTGGAGTGAAAACTCACTTCGTCTGTTCTGAGCGAACAGAACCGCATGCTTTATATTTTTGTCAAAATGAATGAAATTAAGAGTGCTTTAAATGATCCTTCCATCTCGCTTCGCCCGCCTATCTCGCCACGATCACACTCCTAAATAACAACAGCTCAGACCAAATTAGAAATATCTTACACGTGTCACGATTCGCATTCCATCTGCTGTCGCGAATGTCCACCAGAAACGCTCTCAAAACTTTAAACAGCTCATAAATCCCATAACTTACCAGGTCTTTTGTAAAAATCTTTTTTAACTAAGTCTTGCTTTATATCGTTGTGACCCCTTGCCTCCCTTAGATTCACCGATCTAACTCTCTCTCGCACCACCAATACCGTATTATCTCATAACCATCGACACATTTTCCGTCACCCCTACCATCCCGCAATGCCCCTTCGAGCACACACGTACCGGTAAAAAGAACTTGGATGTTTTGTAATGAGTTAAAACTCTGCCTCAATTAAGTATTTGTATCCGTTGCAAAGCCATCTTTCTATATGTCAAGCAGTGCTCAGCAACAGACTTTTGAAATTCAGGAATTACTTCCATTTCAACATACAAACAAAGCAACATTATAACACTCTACAAAAATTTATGCGTCAATATATCTTCAATATTGGTCGAATACACCACATCTTTTTTCTCTCGATGACATAGTTTTATTGAAATCTCAGTATTATCTTTAGAGTATTTTAAGAACACGTTTCCTCGCGTAGAATCAGTACAATGATTTCTTTCCAAGGAGTATTGTAAATACTTCTAACCAAGTACTTTATAACATATTACATCCGCTAATTCACTTCTTCTGTTCGGGATTTTTAAGTCTAAGGCAACCCGACCGGTAACTAAGGTACTCGCCAGACTTGTGAGCGCTGTTCTAGATCTTAGTGGACAGACTCTTTGATGTGGTAATAGTAGCAAAAACCTGCGCACATGTATTTATACGCAAAACATCTTACTCTAGGAGCGCGGTATCTCTGTGACTGTAGTTAGCATTTTCCTTGACATCTATACACATCGCATTTGTTAAAACTGATTGTTTTATTCTTACAGATCGAATTATCTTCTGAATTCAAGTTCACATTAGATAATGTATCGCGGATCTAAATCGCAGACACACATACATCTCTGCCATTCCATGTAATCTTATCATTTCTTTTTTTTTCAAACTTTCTTAACTTCTCCCCCTACACCATATTCCGCTACCTGGATTACAATTTGTCTCACTCGTTACTTAATAAGTAATCTAACCAAAACAATATCGTACATTCGCTACTAGAATACACCTGATAGAACCCGTCCTAGAGGGTTCAGACCGGTGAAAATATTTCAGATACAAGCAATCGATGGCGCATGTCAATATCCAAAATATATAATTCCATTCAAGCCTCCTTTTGGACCCATACCTATAGATCAGTTGTGTAGGAGAAAATTGGGAACATCAAAAAAATTTACTCATATAGAAAATAATTGCTCATGGTCTAAGCTAATTGGTAAGTTGACGAGTAATTTATTGATAAAGAACACTAGCGAATGTATACAAGTGGATGCTGGCATGCAAAACAGCATGTTCTCAATAAGAATGTATAGGGCAAACTTAGATGCTCTCATAGTAATGGTCTAGCAATTAACTAACATATATTTTATGAATGATTCTACCAAACCCAATTGTTGTATGAACATGAGTCTTATAGGAATATGTCCAATACTTACTCCAATTGACATACAATATTTGAACGTGAGTTCTACAGCTGGTGGTGATAAGCTCTGGTGGGATGTTAAACTTCATCCCAAGCACTTATCAAGATGAATGGTCTTTAAACTGCTATATCAGTTTAGGAAATTTTGGCTCTTTTGAAGCTTTATTTATTTGAGCAAAGGTAATCTGCTCATAATGGCAAGAGGTTCGCGTACTGGCGATAATACACCCCAAGTGAACCACAATTCTGTTGAATGCTATATTTAATACCTACAAAATAGTCTTAAATTGTGTCCACCGGTGGACTGATTTCTAAAATAGGGTCCACAATATGGAAGTGATCATCATGAAATAGTCATTTCTAAAGAATGCATATGATCCAGTTCCCCACTTGACTAGCTGTGTTTTCTATGAACTATTAATTATTTTCGCCTTGAGAAGAAAAAGCATGCAGCATGGTAAATCTCGATCATTAGATTGAACGTGAGAATATCTTCTTAAGCATTCGAGTGTCTGTCGCATGTTGAATTCTCAAATAATTCTTCTCCAATTCATTTAATAGGATCCTGAGTGACCACAATCAGCTCATGCTCCCAAAATATGTAAATATGTCTGGATTAATGGAACTTTTTACGGTTGTTATTCTGTTGCATATTTCAATTAACTCGTGATATGATATAATTATAATCTAGACACTATGAAAGCAATATAACCATAACAATCGTTGTAAACGTAATTCCCAATATAAAGTTTGTGAGCACCACGATTTAAAAAAACACCAAAATTTCAATTGACTATACTCTTATACTATGGGATCTTCGCTTGGCGGATTCCAGATTTTTTAATCTGCGGGAACAAGTAATATAAATTTAATTTTTATGATGCCAATTGATATACATATTTCAAGTCATATAGATATCGAATGCAAAGCATGGCTAAACGTTGACAATAACGAACAATGACATCTCCAAATTTCATGTTAAGAGGACATTCACAACCTATTACGATTTAAGGTTTAAAAAATCTGTAATGATCCACCCACACATTTCCACAGCTTCTAAATTTTGTGTCAGAATATATTGGCCTGAATTGATATAAAAAATATATAGCATAAATCAGTGTGAAAACTGTTCGATTTGTGTTTTTACAACCTGTAGTTTCAGAGACTTTTTGTTTTTAATTAGTAAAAAATGATATACAGACTACTAAAAATTCGGCGGCAATAAGTAATATTGCGATTGAAAAAATTTGAGGCTCCAAAATTTTATACAACGTTGAAAATATAGTGAGATATTTATGTTTACCTACATGGACCAGCGCTATTAAGGTATAACATTTACTTTTTTAACGGTTTGATGTATCTTTTTATGGGAATTTTGTAAGACTTACTTCAACAGACTAAATGAAAAGTTTTTAATAAGTATTTGGTTAACATTTTAAAATGGATTTCCTTAATCTAAAGACTATTCGAGGTGTTAGTTTAAGGGGATTTAGTTAGGGGCTAGGTCAGAAAAAATCCAAAAGGGTTTAGGCGCACTATGATTAGCCAATGATGATTTAAGAAAACTAGTTTAAACTTGTACTTATAGTAGTAATGTAATTAAAAGAATGGAGTACATTGTTATATGATAGAAATAACTATCTTGACAAAAAATTTGAGTGATTTGAAAAAACTATTTTATAATTTGAGTTGTTTTTGTTAGCCTTTAATATTTCCACTTTAAAACTAAAAAATCAATCCTAGAGATAGTTACCACAGACTTATAAAAGAATAATTGGTGATAGTAATATGTATAAACTCATAGATGATGAAAAAAAAACAGTAGAAGTGTTCAGATTTGACTTTTTCCTCACTTAACTTTCAACATCTGAAAACTAATTGATTATAAAATACTAATGATAAAATAAAACAAATTAAAGTATAAATTGTAAAACTGACGACGATGTGAGGGTAGTAACGTCGCCTGCAGACTAGACATCCTACATCTCGGCACGAAATCCGTTTATCGCCTTTTCATACGAATGTAATCCTAGCTCCTTCAAATGAGATCCGTGCCTTGCAGACTTAACTCTAACTCATAATTATATAGACTAGAAAATTATAATTTCCTTTAGTCAGATGAAACTTCAGATTAAATCTAATTCCATGTTCTTTAATTTCCAATAATGTTGCATTCCTTAAGGCAGCTATAGTGTTGAAATATCATATATCAAACAAAACAATAAATAAAAAGATAAGTAAAAGAAAATAATATACAAAATTACACTAACAAAAGTTATTTCTTCTTTTTTTTTTATTTGAGGAGGAGAAATTGGTGATAGATGACCACATTATGACGTGATATTTTGAAAATGTCATTAATTTTTTTGAAATATATTGAAAATGTGGGTATTTGTTATTGTGAGGAGGGATCCACCTCTTTACGTAAAGTCAATAGTTTTTCCCATATTACAATTTTACTCATCAAAATGTTTCTTGTATCGTAAACAAATTCGATACCTTGTACAATTTGCCGTCCAAAAAGATGTTGATTTATTCAACATAGCATTTAGAATAGCTAAGTCAGTATGCATATATAATTAAACCACTTTTTTTAACAATTAGTTTGAGAAGATTTTTGCAAAATAATGTTTTATGGAGAGATTTTAATTTAAATAAGTTTTTTACCCTAGTGCAGATAGTTCAATTTATTTGTATTCAATTCTTTTATATTTTAGTTGAAAACTTTAGAATGTATCTTTTAAAAAAAATTTATAATAAAATTAGATTTTTTTAATACGATAAAAAGAGCAACCACACGTGTAAATGGAGCGGCCATATATGTATAAAAATGAGTTACAAATAATTAAAATTATTTTTTTATGAACACATAAGATATTAAAAGTAAATATACAAATATGAAACAATATTAGATTAAATAAAATACTATATATAAAATCATATAGTAGGATAAGGTATAATAAATAGGACTGACATACTAATCTCTCATAAGCAAAGTGGCAAATCAGGAAGGAACGGACTCCAACACATAGAACAATAAACTAGCAGGAAGACTTGACACGAGTCGTGCGAAGAATAGGGTTACTATCTATGGCTCTTTGGGCCGACCCCAAAACGGCATAATAGCGTATAAAGCTGCACTTATTTGTGATATATATTTACAATTAAGTTATTACCATCAATTCTATTGCCGGCGCAACCCCACTTAGGGGGAATCGCCTATTTACTATATATATATTAAGTAAAGTAAGAGCCTATGTATACTGTAAATTTATGGATCTTTGGATTAAAACAAATCGGGCACATTATCTAGAATGGTATTAGACAGGAAAGAACACAATTGAAGGGAAAAGAATATACCCCTAGGTTTGATCTTAGGGAAAAGCAGTAACATACTTTTCATATAATTCCATATTCCTTAAAAAATACCAATAATTTTACTCCCCTAGAAGAAAATATACTTTAAGCATCTCTTGAGTTGACCGCTTGAGCCAAACCTGCTTTTATTGCCGAGGGGGGCATTTCATTATGTGAACTAATGTTTCAAAAAAGTTATCGGTTGGTAATCGGCTTTGTGTAAATTTAAGTTAACCAATGGTTTCCTCAAACAAATTTGTTTACCGTGATGTCTGCATGTTTCTTTACAAGATCGATGAAAGTTGTAGAACAATGTTCGGTAAATAGCTTTGGTTCTATCTCTCTGAATATATCCTCTTTTAATGTTCGGGCACTTACTGTCATAAGCATTGGTCGTTTTGTTTCGCTCAAGTAATAAATGGTTGAGGTTTTTATTAGAGGCATACAATACCACGTTTCACAGAACTGTTCCATCTGAAAAGACGCTTCAAAACCTATTAGAGAACTGTCTACTGAGCCTCATTTGCGTTTACCACACGAATTAGTATTTATGTGTCCATTGGATATAACTTAGCCTCGTGAATCTAGACAAGGCATTCTTATCCAAGCGAAAGTTACGAGAATTTGAGGAAGTGGACCGTTATAGTTTGTTTTCAACAACACCGATCGTACTCACTGTGAATACCTAGCATGTTCTCTCAATATGGAGTGGAATGAAATCATATAAAGTTTTTTTTATTATTTTTATTTTTGTTGTGATGCAGATTTAAATATGCCGTATCCAGAATTCTCATTAAACCAACTAGATTTCCAAAATTAGATTTTTATTTGTAATTATAAACAAACGCCCTATATGATGTTGATCTTAGAGATAATGGAGAAAGGCCAATTTCATGACGGATAATCTTGTCGTTCTGATGGCTTTTTTGTTTTGTTCGACGGAAGGCACTATAAACTTTAGAGTAAAATTCCTCACAGCCTTAAAAATTGCATTTAAGAAATAATCGCACAATACTCTGGTATTATGTATGTATTAGTATCATAGCATAAATGACAATAAACTCCAATGGACTACCCTCTAATAAGCAGAACCAATAGCAAACACAATATAGTACTCCATAAGCTATGCATGCTAGAATATACTATTAGGGCAACCCAAGGTACACGTTGGGTTTTCAAAAGCCATTAGAGAAGGCTTCCCATCGGTGTATGGGTTCACCTCGCTTCGGGGAGTAAAAAATTAATTTTATCTTTTTATTATACATCCAATTTCAAAAACCAACGGCGGCCTTCTGCTGGGACCATTAAGGGAATCCAGTTGGGGGGTAATGGGATGTGCCTCAATCTGTATCCATATGTAAATATCTTTGTCCAAAAAAAAGTTTCTTTCATCCTATATACTAAGTTGACTTCAACTGTATTCTCGTAATTAAATATTGCTCTTACAGTAGAACAAGCGGGGCTAAGTGCCCATTTGCAACCAAAGGGGGCAAAAAAAAATTCCAAGGCCGCCCGAGATCTTTCATTTTCAAAAGTTCTTTCTAAGATATTCTATTGCTTGTGAAGCTGCTTCAGCGGAGTTCGCAATTAATGTAATGTAATTCCCATCTTGTCGTTAGCAATCACTCTGATGCTTCAACGATGAATTCACAGCTAGTGGCATATTCGCAAAGATTATGCAGAAGACACTATTATTACTTGATTCGGGTATTGAACGTCCTAAAAAAATAAACAGCTGAGACATAATTGGAATTCAAGTTAAGTTGGTTGATAATCATGTTGTTCACTTTTAGGTTCAATAAATATCTTTGCGAATGTCGGCTCATTGCGCTAGCGCAGCCCGATTTGGGTACACAAAGCTAGCATCCATTCTGGGAATTGGTGTTTCAAATCCTCATATGATGGTTGATGCTCGCGTAAAATCTTTATTGTGGGAATTAACATAAAGTGACGGGCTGTGCTCCTTTCCCATCCCACATGGTACGAGGGGGAATATTGTAATTGTTATTACGCCTACCAACTCACTCCATGGGTTGTATTTAAGGGAGTGTATCCCCATTAGTTATCGCCACTATGGTCATCGCTGGTGAATTTAAAATTCTCCGTTGTAAGTGCCTCCTCAGGGCATTACTCAAAATGAAATAAAATGGTTAGTTTATAGTCATTATCAAGGGGAGGATCCATTAACAGACAAGTATGTTTACTACATACCATAGTTACTTGCATACACTTTCACTCAGGTGGGACTTAGTTAACCCAAATCTATATAAAAAACTCTGATGATATGATTAAAAAGCCAATTAGAATAGATCCGTTAGATATAGGCCATGGGTATCTCGTCTCCACCTTCCACCGGATGGAAATACGGTTCCACTTCCAGAACAATCAATGATCTTGACGCGCCCCACGGTAATTCTTGGGTTGAAAAACCATTGTGGCAACTAGTCTTGGGCTTTTAATTGAATCCTGGTGAGTCATATTTTTCAATTCTCTTTCCTCAACAACTCCCCATAATTTGTTATCACCATCACATTTGAAGTTTAACACCTTTCTGGTGTCTCGAACATACAGATCGAATGATCAGCAAAACTCTCGATATGCGAAAACAGTTTTGAGGCACACCAGATTGTAAGAGCAAGTTATCTAAATCAATCACTTGGCCTCGTAATCCTGAATTCTGTTTGCCTCATCTTTCTACACTAAGTGTTGTTGGGCATCCGTTGAAAGCTCGGTATACCAGAGGAATATCCTTTCTAAATGATTAAGAATCTCAACATACTCTTTTTTTGGGTCGGCCTCCTATATATCAAAGATTCCCAAATTACCCGCTCCATACATTTTTAGGATTATAGTATCAAGGAGACAAGCCAATTTTGGTTTATTTATTAGTGGGCAAAAAAAACAATTAAAGATGACATTTGTAAAAATTAGCAATTTAGCCACAGGAATTGTACTACATCTTTGTCACTATTGCAATTGAAAATCAATACGTTTACTGACGTAAATATCTGTCTATCACTTTTAAATCAATTACATAAAGATAAGTCAGGCGATTTAGTATTATGTATTTTTTTATGGTAAGGGTAGAATTAATAATCATGCACTCGCACTTTTTTTAGCCTTATGGAGCAACCATTAAATGCATGAAATGAAGTTAAAAAGAATATATATAGTTTTAGCATACATGTTTTCACTTTTTATGGATATTAATCCAACAACATTTCACCTTTGTCAGGCAAAGCTATTTCCTTTACACAAAAAAACTACAAGATACAGCGAGACAAATTTAGGGCATCCAACACCCAACAATCTCACCCCCGCAAACACGTTCCTTTTTTGTCAAAGTCTTTAATTTAAATAAGAAAGTGGGGTGTAGCAGATAAACAAGCACAAAATATAGATAAATCTTTTTTTTTATTTTGAAGGCATAGAAAGTTCTATGTAGCAAGGAGAAATATTTTTTCCCAGCTTGCCCTAGAGGATTCCTTTCTAGTCGCTCCTGCGAGCGGCTTTGGATTATTCGGATCCTATAAGACCAATCATTACTACCTGAAACGCGGATAAGACGCCTGCGAAGAACCATCGTAGTCACCGATTGCTAGCGACCCGTCGAGAGCGCTTTCCATAAAACGACGGTTCCATGCAAACATTGTTTGGCTCGGCAAATCGATCTTTCTTGCTGATGATTTCACTCCAGGCCATTGATGCCACTTATCTCGTGGATCAGGTGAGTACTTCCGGGCTCTATATGTTGCTGATCGCGGGTGCTGTTTGAGCTTCTCGCTTTTTTTAGGGGCCTCGTGCTTTTTCTGAGCAGTTCATCCAACGTGGCCCTGGTTACTTCATTTAGTATGAATACTTTATTGGGATGTTTCAATTGTTGTTTTTCGTTGGAATATTGTAATATGGCATAATATTACTTAGTTACTCGCTACTTATTTTCGTCTAGCAGATAGTATCGGGGTGCATCTTTTGATCTAGCACATATCTTGTGTAAGCAAATGCTTCCAGATTCTGTCACATTAAGTTTCTTTTGGCACTAAGCTCTATATTACCTAGAGAATCGGCCAGGATGGCTTCGCTGTCAAGCTCGCTTCGCAAGCTGGCTAACGTACTTCACACTCTCATCATTGTGGCTAAGTTAACAGTGGATTTGTGATAAGCAACCCCTAGCTCAGTGGCTTCAACGCACACTAACATGCTTCACCACTACCCCTTTTTCAATGGACAAATTGTACTTCTTTGCTGGTTATTACCCGTTTAATGTCAAATGACCAACCACACGAGTAAAGACTGACCGCTTGTGAGAGCTTGGATGTGGACTTGGCGAAAGAAGTGCCTTACTTCAGTGTTTTTGAACGACATCGATTCTTAAATGACAGAAACTAACCATGTATTGACGATACATTCAATCCATGAAGTGATGCGTATAATTTCGTCTTCTTATGATTTTCTTGCATTTATCGCACCAAACGGAGAATGTAGTCGGCCAGATAAAAACTTCTCCCTTTAGGGTTGTCCCTTCGTTCTACGAAGATTTAGCTTGAGGATACGCCCTTCCCTTGGCAGCTGTTGTCGACAGTGACGCCCTGCTTGGCCTAGGTTAGGATGAGGTGCTGATTACCTAGAATTGTTTCTAATTAAATTACTATGGGACAGACTATGATTGCTACAATATAAACTGTTAAAGCGCTTATCGAATCTGCTGTGTGGAGTCGTAGGCGGAGTAGCATCGAGTTATTGCATGGCCTGGCTGCGTACTCAAAACTAGCCAGAAACAACAATGTGGCATATAATGGTAAACCAACTCTCACTTTCAGGCTATAACGGCTCTTGAAGGGAATTTAAAATTAGTAGGTGTTCTTTTATGGAGCATGAGAGCATACAGGCAATCGGAACTTAAGGAATCATAATATTACACATCTAATTAGGGCTTTCGTATTCGAAAAAAAGAGAATAATAAGGAGAACAATACATATGAGATTGGCCAGATGAAAGTGAAACCGGAGAAAAATAAGTAAAAGTTACATTATTTTGGCGAGTAGGCATAGCAACCTTCGTAGTGGCTCGCCCAAAAAATAGAAGGCTTTTGGTCCTTAGCTTTGAATCACTCGATTTTCTCAAGCAGTGGTTTCAAGGTCGGGCCTGGATCGGAAGGGGGAGTGGAGAGTTTGTGGAATAATGTGCGGGCGGTGGGGGGCGGGAGACGTCGATGCTGGCAGTCGCAGTATGTTCTACACACAAACGATAGTAGTTTCAGCTATAATCGACTTGCGTGTCTGCTTTGTATTCGAGATTAGATGAGGGACCATACTCTTATCTGGACAATGCCACTCAACTAGAGAAGCTGACCTAGCGTAGCGTAGTCTGCGCATTGGATTCGGTCAAAAGACAGTTCTTGGATGAGTTGCTTTCGGCGAGAGACGTTACTTCAAGGTGGCATTTTGAATGGGAGACATTGGGGATATAATAGTACACTCGGTCACATCCCGATGGACTGAAAATTCCAAAATGGGAAATAATTGGAATTTGGCTCGTGAGACCAATCCCGGAGGTTGTCGCATAATTGAGATGAACGAGACTTAATGATAAGCACTAAACTGAGATGCTGAAGGCTACAATAGTAGCGGATGAAAGGATAATTATTTGGGTTGGGAATTGCGTTACTAATGTTGGAATGCGCTGCATTTCAAAAAGAGTAGTCAATTCGCCTCTTATATGAAGTTATCAAGGCTAAAAAAGACAGAAATAGCTAGCTTCTCAAAGTAGATTTAATTGCTACTTCCGCATAATAGTTGCAAACACCTTTTATAAAGATGATTATTCTAAATCCACGTTTGTATAGTGAACATGAGCTTACACCAGATGTTCAAGCACTATGCGCAATCTGACTATATCAAATTATCAAAGACTTGAGATGTAAATTCATCAAGCATTAATCAAGAGACGAATGGATCTTTAATCCTGTATGTACTATTAGGCAGATGTGCTTGCTTCAAACTTATATTATTTGAGCGAAGTTAATCTTGCAAAATGGCAAAGATTTTCGACTTGATAATAAGCAAATGTGAGTGCCATCTAACTGAACAGCATCTATTAATACAGATAAAATACTCTAAATGGTTCACCTTGCATTAGTGTTAATGGTGGTCACGGATATATCGACCATGAAGTTTTCGTTCTATAAAATCAAGGTGAATGAGTCAACCATCGACTGTTAATGGTAGATTGGTTCTATTTCAAACGTTTTTCCATTGAGATCACAAGTTATTACAATGATACGTCATATAGATTCGAAAAATCTTCTGGTTCTGTGCAAATGTTTTCCATGTGTGAATTCATCACATAATTACTTCTTATCCAATTGATAGAGATCCTGGATGACCCGTGCAATCGGGTCATGCAAATGTAGAATACTGTTTGGATCATGGAAACTTACAGGTTTCAATTGTACATATGTTTGCGAATTGCGTACTTGTAATAAAAGTGATGATATATAGACAATAACTCAGAAGAGTAAAAGGGCAGGCAACCTCGTAACTAATATATAAGGCGTTATTATTTAGAGACGAGGGACGTGGCACATGAATACATACGATATACACCATTATTTTTTTAAGGAACTCTTACAAAAATAGTATACCGCTCCGAAGCGAATACAAGGATTGGTCCAAACTCATTGCGTGGACAGGTTATTACGGCATTTACAATCACAACAGGTTAGCTTATGGCATTTAATCAATAAATCTAAGCAAACATGCTTCTGAACTTCTAAACACAAAACAAAATGAACGAGCAATACACTCCTACAGTTGAAGAAACTCTTCTTACCTCTTGATCAAATCTCTCTCTTGTCCAAATGTACTAGCACCTCTCGCTTCTGCCGATGAGGAAGCCTAAGATCCAAATCAGTCCACCAAATCACTGTGTTCATTCCGTAGCCCACCCAACGACTCACTCACGGAACTGGCAAACAAGAAGGCACACCAGCAACTTAAGAACCCTACGGATGCTCAGTCGTGAGAATTCAGGAGGTGTGGGCTCTATTTTTTTGGATATTAGATTTAGGAAGAAGCAGAAAACGAGTCCCGTGTTGTTACCACGACCGAAAGGCAAGTGTGAGAATAGTCAGGGAGTCTAATTCGTTAAACTGATACTTGATCAGTATTAGTGAAAGTACATGATTCAGTGTAGTTTATAAAGTGGCTTTTGTTCGTCATAGATGATCATTTAGTAAACTACGCTCGATCGGGCGCATGATCACTTAGGAAAGAAGCGTAAGAGACGATCATGTTCAGTAATCTAAAATGTGATCGTTTAGGAAAAAGGCGCGCGCATTACACACTGTGTTTACACAATCGTTTAGTAAACTCCGAGTTGTCGTTTCATCTCTCCGAGGTTTCGCCGTGATTAAGGTCATTATATTCGAGCACATCAGTAGAAGCTGAAGTGTCCTGATTTTTTGCAAAATGAAACCATTTTCATTTTATGTCTCTTGCAGTTTACAAACTGAAATGCATCCTCTCGAGAATCCATCTCTCAATCGGCTACGGAGAAAGAACACACTTCGCAAGCACATCGAATTAAATTCCATATATGTAATTAATATTAAAAAAAGTAAGTATAAATCTTAACAATACAATGATTTAAATAAACCTAGGGTTTCCCTGATTTATTTACATCCTATGTGTCAACATAATGTTAGAATTTCCACAATAAGTCCCTTTTCTCACTTCCACTATGATATTATAATCATATTAAATTATCATTTCCTCCAGATTAATGTATCTCATACATTATCGTCAACTATTATCATATATTATAATTTGACGCTGTTCAATCATATCATATATTGAATACGAACTCGCATCTTTGTCAATTTGAATCAACCCTGTCAAAATTGACCCAATAAACGGAATTTCTCAAGCTTGAATTCATTGAGCTACCAAAAGGGGAACCTTATGAACCATGGCGTGAAGCTCTCCAACGTAGTAGGGGAAAACGCCTACCTCCAACCCCTCCCCCCTCCCCCCCCCCTAGGCTGACCAAAACGTCTTTAGCCATTGAGCCGCACATTCGTTTACTATGGTCATTGGATGCATTCCCACAACAAGGCATAGAGAGACGC
>NW_024065116.1:0-950 GCF_009727055.1 Benincasa hispida
GAAAGTTCGCGCACAAAAATTGGGCCCCGGGGCACCCCTGCCGGGCCCGATAGCCTTTTAAGGCACCAAACGTGTTCCGTTCCCAAAACCGTCTGTGCGCACAGCTTTTTCACATCGTTTTGAACCCCTAGGTCTATTATCAAATTTTCGCCCGTCGGGACCGATAGCCGTTTGGGGCACCAAACGAGCTCTGTTCCCAAAACTATATTTACGCACGCCTGTTTCTCATCGTTCTGATCCCCTGGGTCCGTTTTAAAATTTTCGCCTAGCGAAAAGTTCGTGCACAAAATTCGACCCCGGGGCACCCCCCGTCTGGCCCGATAGTCATTTGGGGTTCCAGATGAGCTCCGTTCCCAAAACCGCCTGCACGCACGACTTTTTCTCATCGTTCTGAACCCCTGGGTCCGTTTTCAAATTTTCACTCGACGGAAAGTTCGCGCACAAAAATTGGGCCTAGGGCAACCCCGTCGGGCTCGATAGCCGTTTGGAGCATTAAACGAGCTCCGTTCACAAAACCATTAGCGCGCACGGTTTTTTCTCATCGTTCTGAACCCTTGGGTCCGTTTTCATATTTTCGCCTGAAGAAACGTTCGCGCACAAAAATTGGACCTCAGGGCACCTTAGCCGGGCACGATAACCGTTTGGGGTACCAAACGAGCTCTGTTCCCAAAACCGTCTGCGCGCACGGCTTTTTCACATCGTTCTGAACCCCCGTGTCCATTTTCAAATTTTTGCCTGACAGAAATTTCGCACACAAAAATTGGGCCCTAGGCAGCCCGTCGGGCCCGATAACCGTTTGGGGCACCAAACGAGCTCCGTTCCCAAAACCGTCTTTGCGCACGGCTTTTTCTCATCGTTCTGATCCCCTGGGTTTGTTTTAAAGTTTTTGCTTGCCGGAAAGTTCGTGCACAAAAATTCGGCCCCGGGGCACCCCGTCTGGCCCGATAGCC
>NW_024065117.1:0-4435 GCF_009727055.1 Benincasa hispida
ATCGCATTGCGCCCATCAATCAAGAACGAAAAGATGATCAACGCAATGATGGCGCATGCGACAATCGATCCTAAGCTTTAGCGATCAATGAAATTTCAACCGCATGCGGTAATAAAAAACAACACCGCATGCAGCGATAGATCGAAGATGTAAAGAGCAACGCATTTGCGGAAGATTCTAACAAGTGTCCAGCTTTTAGTTGTGCATTTCTGATGGATTGATTGCATAACAAAAAGGAATTTTCCATTCCGCCATTTCAGGAACTACCATAACTATACAGTGGGGACCACAAATTCAAAGAGCTAAGGTCTCGCCTATAAATAGCTTCTTCAAATTTGCTGAAAGATATACACAGATACATAGAGACGTGCATATACTGATACTGAGAGAGAGGCTACTCTGAAGCGACTTTACAGAGTAGATCCAGGAGAACGATGAGACTAGGCTGAGAAGTGAGTCTCCGAGCAGAGAATTCTTCCGACTCTCGAAGTTGAAGCTCTGTGCAAAGGTTAATTCTACCGGGAAAGCAAGTCGGAGAGGGAAGCTTTCCTCTCCACCACATCGACATGCCGACAAGCACAATTCTACGATCGGGATCTGTGTCAAGATGTTAACACTCTTTCTGTATTTGTTTCTATCCTCTACTTCATCTTCTGTGATCATCTTTGGTAATCTCTCATTCACAAACATGTATCAAACGCTTAATTTTATATTTAAATGTTATTATCATCACCATTATCGTCCTTCTATCTCTTTCCATATTTTATCATCCATTTTCTCCATGATGTATTCTTAATCCCCGGGGTAAAAAGCGAGAATTAAGTGAGTGAGTTAATTTGTGTTAAGGAATCAATTAAGTTTAGCTAAAGCATGCTCGATGGCATCTTCACCTGTGAGAGCAGAAGTGAAGATGCTATTCCGCCTATCGAGAGAAGGTTGGAAGAATGTGTTAACTAAAGCGAGAAGTATTTCCAGAGATGGAAACAACCTTGCGTTCATCACGTTCATCTCTGTTTCACCATAGACATATGGGAACGTGGCCGATCACTGAGAGGTGTACGCCAAGGGAGAGCGGAACCTTAGTTGCGTCCAAAACGCGATTGACAAACTTGCGATGTTTTTACTCTTTACTCTTTCTCTTTTTGCTTCATTCATTAGACTTGCCATCGCATACATCGATTCTTTTGTACAACTTCATAGTCAGTCCTCGACCGTAGTATCCTGTATCGTGTATCATGTATCATGTATCATGTATCATAGTAGTTTAGGAATTTACTTTATTAACGCATTTTTACTTTCATCGCAAATTATATTTCTGTACAAACCAACATTCTTTATTCATTGTTAAAACCGGTCACATGTATCATATCAAGTAATCACATTAACGACAAAATCCCTGTGTTCACAAGTCAGATCATTTCTGAAGAAACTTGCATTGGGCATTATGACTGCGGTTTCTTGCAAGGAAACTTGTGACATTCACTACTTCCATCGATACTACGACATATCACTATCATCATACATTTAAAGTAGTATCGCATAAAATTATCTTTATGCAAAACACTATGAGTGCAATAGCACATCATTCAATTTCATTCACAATAACCATGTCATTAGAGTTTTAGATAAAGATAAAGTAGTTTAATTTTCTGTTAAGTCTTCACCTTGCATACCTCCAAATTGCCTCGTATTTTGGATCATTTAAAGCATGACCGGCTTGATCTCAAATCATGCATTCTCCTCGACCGTGGGTCTTACAATTCTGGGTGAAAAGTCATACAAATTGGGCGCCACATAGTTCCTCATCAAGATATTACGGTCGGCAGCAAAAAAAAAAAAAAAAAAAAAAAAACTGGATCTTGCACTGACCCATTCACCCCTTGATTCCCCTCAGGCCTATCGTTGTTATTCATATTTCTCTTTCGCCTAATTCGGTTCTAGCATGCTCGTGCACGAAAAGTATGCTCGATCTCTGGGTCGGCTTCAAATTCTGGTTCAGTCCCAATACTCATAAACCGTCAGTCTGCTCTCCACGATAAACAGATAGTACAGCAGAGATTTGTCCTGCAAAATACCACAAAAATATTCAACACAACCATTACCAATCCCCGGCAACGGCGCCAAAAACTTGATAGACAAAATTGTAAATCTTTATCTATATCTTATATCTATCGCCAAAAACTTGTAATGATTTAAAATGAATGAATGAATGTTGATGGCTCTATGTGTTCAAGTTCTTGTCGATAAAGATATTACGATACTACGTTCTAAATGTATGCAATGATGCTTAAATGCTTTGTAGTATGTGTTCGTGCAATGCGTGTCACAAGTTTTCGAACCAAGTATAATTCTAACGCAAATTTCTCAGATTGACTTGAGGTTGAACACGGGGATTGTTGTTGTTAATGCAATACTAATGTGGTAAATGCTATCGGTTAAAATAAAGAATAATGAATTGGTTGTGCAGAAAAGTAAATTGCGATGATAAAATAAATGACTATAACACAAAAACAAACCAGTTGAACTTGTCAATTCGACTTCAACAGTCAGAACGGACCGATCTGCCTGTCTGGACCGTGGTCAATGCTCGCTGACACAGTTCAACAGAAGGCGCGGGGCGGCTCGGGTTGACGACATGCGTGGCGCGAGCAGTTGGAGGCACGTGGGCGGCGGGTGGATCGGGGGGCTAGCGTGCTGAAGCCTAGTGTGCGTGTGTGAATACTGGGTTGGAGGCATCGGTTCTGTGCGAGGGTCGGGTCTGGGGCTATTTGCGGGTCTGTGAGCCAAATTTCTTCAAATTTGCTATTGTTCTCGTCTCCTGGAATCAAAGAAATTAAAACCTAATTTCACACTTTAATGACTCCAATAAATTTACAGACCCTTTTCTAACATTGAATGCTCATAACAGTGTGAGAAATTACAAAATTTTCAACAAACAATTAAAGAAACAAGTCCAAATCTAAATAAGTCCCACTTTTGTGCAACATTTCGATTCAAAATTTGAGTTAGAAGAGAAACACTACCACCAAACAGCAATTGACGCGTATATAAAGCATCTCTAATACCACATGAATGGAATCGACATACGCAGGTGGAAAAGAAATCTAAATACACTACTAATTGCTTTTAATTAAAGGGAAAATAAATACATGCCAATTTTGGGTTGGGTTTAAGTTGAACTATTTTCTCAAATTGTGATTTTCTAGCCCAACTTAAACAAAATTGGCAAATAGGCAAGTTTTTAATCCAATTAAAGTTCTAATTTATAGAAAAAGGCCAGCGAAAATTGAGCATGAATCAATTCATAAAAACCAGCACTAGAAATCTACTATTAAGTGGCTTGTATCTTCCACTTAAAGCCAACCTTATAGCTCCACTATTTGTTGTGGAACTTATCCAACAAAGTTTGGTTTTCCCCACTAACTATAGTCAAAGGGCAATAGTCATTTTGTCAAAGTCAAAGTTTGAGCTCCAAAGTCAACATTTTGATCTTTTATTGATTTTTTTTCGTGTGACTAAATTTTGACTCCGAGCATGAATTCCGCTGTTCATTTTCTCGAAAGTTGAATCATTATTTGAATATAGGCCGGTCAAAGTTTGACTTTTAAAAAGTCAAAGTCAACTCTTTGACTTTTACTTTTGACCATTCCATTATTTTCGGCTTCCGAATTTGAACGTATTATTTCTGATACTTAATTATAGTTTAATCTTGACTCTGAACTCAAACTGATAAACTACGCATTCATACTTGCAATAATCTACATTTGGAATGAATCTTGTGGTGGATCGGTTTCTCTCTCTTCACCAAATTTCAAAGCAATTCGATATTTTCTATCATACTGATTCTAGTTAATCATTTCCATATGACTTAGTAGAGGGGACCTTAATGGACCTATAGCTCATGGGCTCTAACGATCTGGAGGAATTCGTGGCTACAACTTTTCAGACGGAGTATCACATTTCATTCTAACGGGTCATTCCACTATTCCTGTAGTTGCCTCCCCTCAACTATAGATATATTTGTGTCCATTTGATATAACCATGAATTAGTAAGCTAATCCTTCACAGGTTTATTTCATAATCTCGGCTGGGTCATAAAACCATTTTACCCCCAAGACTACATATTGTTCCTTAAGTTCCACTGATCCTCTAATGAACAATTGGTTTAGGTCAACTATAAACTGAACCCCTCTTAGGCCAAGGTTGAGGGTGGGGCCCCTTGTTCAAAACTGGATTCAGTACTAAAGGAAAGCCTATCTACTATCCTTATAACGGGTAGGGAAGTGAATTCCATCTTGCACCCTATGTTCCTAGCTATCCACCTATGAATTCTTACCCCTGAAATGGGAGGCTTATTGGCCAGCGATAATGAGCTGCCCTCACTATGCAGATCTAAGGAGAATTTCGAGTGAACAAGAGTTTCATAGTTAGCATA
>NW_024065117.1:8755-14692 GCF_009727055.1 Benincasa hispida
AGGATTAAGATTAAGTTACCTAGGTCATATATTAACGAAATAGTCAGTTTTATACATAAAACGACGTTTAGAACGTAAAAAGTGACTATTTCATGGTTCAATCTTATGTAAAATCTTTACATAGGATGCCCCCAATTTCATATCTCTATATGAACGATTCAGGATCACATCGTTTGTATTAACTACAAAGTGGGCCGCATCCATAGTGTCCTCAGAATAAGGCGCCCAACCTTATTCATATACTATAGGCTATTTTGGAAATATATTTGAACTTGATCCACATTTATGTCACTACATAAAGTTCAAACTACATTAAATCGCCTCAGGACCTTGGTTTATTGGATTCAAGATTACAATTTCAATAACAATTTTATCGAAAAACAAAACAGAAGATGTTTATTAATTTACAAACTACGAGTTTTAGAACATAAAATCCAACACATCTGAAGGCAGTCTGGTAATCCATTGTGTGGACAGTCCCGGACCAATCTCTTAAACCTCGCCTAGGCATCACTGAGCAATTCATCTATGTCTTGTTCAAAATTTGTTATGAGTTTCCTTCATCTAGCATTCTCGGTAGGTGGAAAATATTTCTTCATAAATTTCTCTACACCTGTTCCCAAGAAGTGATTTCTCCCGGCTTGAGGGAATACGCCCATTTTTTTTCCTGATCACAAAGAGAAAATGGAAACAAAGTTAGTCAAACTTCTTCGGCAGAGATGTTCGGGAACACAAAAGTATTGCAGATTTTTATAAAGCTATGGAGGTGAGCGTGCAAGTCCTCACCATGCCATCCTTCGAATTGTCCTGCAGTCTGGATCATCTACAGCATCACCAGTTTCATTTCGAATCTTCTTCCATCGAGGGCAAGCCTCATGATTCTTGGAGAGAAATCATAGAGGTTCGGTGATGCATAGTCCCTAATGGGTCTATTGTGATCGTTAGCCAGAAGGATTGGATTCGCCATGACGTTGTTTTCGTTTGGTGCTCTATTTCCAGGCTACTCCGCCATATCTTCTTTATCTGACTGTTGTTGTTGGCGGTCTCTTAATCTCCGTCTGAACATCCTCTCAGTCTCCGGGTCCTAATTCGCCAAATATTGAAAGTCTGCAAAGAAATAAGAAAAATTACAGTTAGCACACTATTTTGCCGAAGTCCCCGGCAACGACGCCAAAAACTTGATGCATGATTTTATGATGTGAAATTATGAATGAAATGCGGTGATAGAATTGCGTTGAGCACTCAAGTTTTCTTAGTGGAATCCAAGTGTAAACCCCACCGTGTTCCTGGTAAGTCCAGGGTCGAACTCAGGGACTTGGGAAAACAGGTTGCAGTGGTAATTTTTTAGAAAACCTTGCGGTAATCGATAACTCAAATAGTTGTTTGGTTTTTTTGATTGTGGTACTGAAAAATAAACAAATGCGAAAAATTTGAGAAAAGTTTGATTGTGTGATAGATGCACTGAGTATGCGGATGAACGGGTTGAGAAGGTCTTTAGCTAGCATTACTCGGGAATGTGTCAGACTATGCGATCATGCTACACTCATGCACAGCAAGTCAATTTCCAATGCCAATGCGGTGCTCCTAAGTGTCCATAGAGCTTATTCCTAAGTCTCCTATACGATGATGCAAGATGCACAAAGGCAAGGTGACCGCACACAATCATATCCTATCTCTAGGATGCATGTGATGTGTTAATAGCAAACAATGCTTATTCCTAAGCTCCTATCTCTTAATTATGTGTTCTAATCTGACTCTCCTGAGCCTAGATTCTAACCTGACTTTCCATAGCCTAGATCCTGTCCTTAGACTACCCTCCCGAGTATCTCTAATGGACAAATGAAGCATACATAATACAAGATAATCACATAGAATGAAGATCCCCAGTTGTGCTAGGTAAATGCTTCTCAACCCATTCAACAGATTTAGCTACTCATGCGTGATAAACAGAGGAGAGTGAATGGATATAAAGAAGTAAATTCGCATTACAATTAAAAAATGAAGTTTGAATAGCAAAATAATAATGGAAAGATAAGAGAGAGCCTGGTAGCATCCTTGCTGCCAAGGCTTCTTACACTCTTTGGCAACTCTAATCGGTTCAAAAGAATTCCTGCTCCACAAAGAGCTAGCCTTCTGCTCTGATCTTGAAGCTTCTGGAGCTCTCCCAAAGCTTACGCGGAATGAATCTGTCCTGACACAACCTCCTTCTTCTGCGTCGCACTTAAAACAAAAGAAAATCTAAAGAACAAGGCTAAACTATCTAAGGAAAAATTCTCTACTCTTCGGAACTCCTTTTCTGAAAGGATGCCATTGGTATTTATAGAGCTTCCAGGGTGGAAAGGCGGCTTCTTCTTATGGAATTGGCACAGATGGGATGAAATTTTAATTCCTTGAAACTGAATTCGTCGAATATTTGTCCACCAAAAAGCTGGAATGTACTTGTTAAACGTTAGCGGCCTGTCAACTTAATTCGGAATTCGACCGTCAATCAGCTTTCTGTCCCATCGTGATTAAATTATGCCTTTCACCAAGATGTTCCTAACAAAGTTTGGCGAGCTTTCATGCCGGTGATTCTTATTGAGCAAGTTTGCAAACACAAAATCACCACAAAGCCTTACGGTAATGTTGCGCTCATCCCGCCTGATTTTTTATGATCGCTCTTTTCGCCTTGCGTCAATGCATACTCTGCATAAAAATACAAAAATCAACTATTCTATGCGATGAAAGCGCATGTGATCGCAAATATTATAAATTTTGATGCTTTTTGGACGCAATCTAACATATTTTATGAATGCAAGCTAGCAATTGTTTAAGAACTTAGTTCTAATAATAACGTGCATTTCTACATGTTATCTACTAGACTCTGTATATAATGTCGTTTGATACTAAGAGACTTACATCCTCACCTAAATGGACCATAGTGATATGAACCTCAATCCGAGTGGTTTCAGGAACTTCTGCTTTAAGGGCGGTCCTTGGATTAGTATGGGTGAGAGTGGCCAGATTGCCAAACTCATAACATGCCTACCTTTTTGAGACTTGTCTGATCTGGGAGACTAGGAACTCAATCCACAATTTATGGAATTCACTCCTTTCCTGAAGTAGGGATAAGTAGACAAATTTTCTCCGCTTAAGGGTTGATTCCAGGGCTTGAAACATAATGGCCATAGCTTCTCTTCGGAAGAGAAGACTCACTCATAAGTAGGACTATGATTATTGTTCATTAGAGGGATCGTTGGTAATTAAAGGAGACTAGATGTAACTAACAGGGGCAATAACGGTTTATTGGCCCAGTTGTACTTACGAGCAATCTATGAAAGGTTTGTCGCGCTGCTCATTGGCTAAGATGGACACGATAGTATATTGTGTGGTAAGGAGAGTTCAACTATCGATCTTTAGTGAAATGTCCTGGTAGTATAACGGATGGTGGAATCCCATGACTAAAGAGTTTAGTCAGTTATTCACGTACCGTTGGAGCTTCGAGCTACAGGTCCTATGAGTCCCTTAGTAGCTTCAATGGATTCAGTTGAAGGATCAATTCTTGGTGTTGATTGGAAATGTTCAAATTTGACAAGTGGTCATTTTTAATTTATATATGTTATAATTGGTATGATATATGAGATGCATCTAGTGGAGGATTGATGTTAAATGAGAATTTTACATTAATGTACCCATGGAATAGAAAAGAACTATAGTTTATATGTTTCATGAGATGAAATATTAAAACTATAGGTTATAATTAGTTGAGATGTTTGTTATCATTATGTTTATAATGATAATTAATTAATTGGAATAATTAATTATTTTTCTTTTTAAAATAACCAAAGTAGGGGTGGTTATTGAATAAATGGTAACTGGTGAGTTTAAAAGTGAAAATAGTTTTTCCTATATTTTGGAAAAAGAGTTTTCGTTAAATGGAAATTGGTAAAAAGTTTTTAAGTTTTCCCTTCCGCATCAAAAGAAAACTGCACGAAGTCATCAAGTAAATACAGGTTTACTAAGAACAACGGTTTGGTGAGCAATATACGATCGTGCAGAGTAGAGGCTAAACGATCGTCCAGTAATTTACTAAACGATCGCAATAGTTTTGCTGAGAGCGATCATTGGCTTAGGGTAAAAGATCGTGTATAGTTCCTATAGGCAACAAGACGCGAGCTAAACGATAGACTAAAAACGATCGCAATGCTTTAATCTAAACGATGGGCATCGACCTATACGATAGGTCTCCGCCATCTGCCCACTTGCCCAGTCATGTACGCGATCATTGTTTCTCTCTCTTCGTTTGCCTTCATTATCAAATGTCCGACAGAGCCCACCACTCTGGATTCTCTACACCGACGATACCAAGGTAGCCTTTATTGGTTGTAGTCATACTTCAATCTCGATATACTGTCAAGGTTTTCTGAAGGGCGGTTCGTGGTGCTGTAAGGAGGAGTATCGTTCATCGTTTTGTAGAGGAGTTTCGTGACTAACAAGGTAATGACTTTGTTGAGGATCAGAGCGTGGAAGTGATTCAGTAGTCTGTTGATCATGCGGGATTGCATGTCGTGCTATCATCAACATGCTGATTTCTATTTATATAGAGGCGCTATTGGTTTCGCACTGCATGAGTCACAGGTATCCGCACAATAAATGTGACGATGGAAGATGTATTTGCAGGTGCAAGTGTCTGATGTTAGTAAAATTTGTAAATATATTCCCGTTGTCAAGTACTATTACTCAATTTTAGAAATTATACAATAAAGTTTGCTACAGCGCTCGCTTTAGACTTATCGTCTGTATGAAATTGATATAATCGCTTGTTTTGATATGCTTCGATCAACTCGATACAAAACAACGGAAAGTGGAGTGTACGAGTGATACAAATGAGAGAGTTGTAAGAAATTAATGATAGAAACTTAGACGTGCTTAAGTGCCGCTGGCTTCTAGGACTTTGATATTTTGATAATTGCATAGATTTTAGACTCTTGCTACCTTCAAATCTGGATATTCAGTAGTCTAACGCATATTCTTCAATGTATGGCTCACATATTAATTCTTGTATTAATTTACTGATTGATATCTGATACTCTAAGGGAGAACATAAGTTCCTTCTCTACGATAGATCGAATGAGGGTAGAGGGGAAAGATTTTAAGTTTATATATGGGTTGAAGGACTACTCTAGGTGCTATTTAATTGTGGATGCGATAAATTTCAGAGAAAGCTATTTGAAAAAGTCATGTGAGCAGAGGTCTTGTTTTTATTAAATTTCAAA
The DNA here is from genome assembly GCF_009727055.1 of Benincasa hispida. Lineage (NCBI taxonomy): Eukaryota > Viridiplantae > Streptophyta > Magnoliopsida > Cucurbitales > Cucurbitaceae > Benincasa > Benincasa hispida. The sequence continues at coordinate 14,011 of NW_024065117.1, forward strand.
ATGGTGTCTTGTGAAGTTTTGGAGAGGTCCATAATCGTTTTGTTGATGAAGCTAACGGTTTTCATTTTGGGTCTGTAACTCAGCCATTGATGTTTTCGTCTCCAAAAAACAAGAAAAAGATAAATTACTGTTGACTAAAAGCATTGCTGTTTTACGGACATTCTGCTTTGTAGGACACTTGGTCCTAAGGTAACAACGAATGAAATAATCTTTGTGATTATGGCCGGATTTAGACTCTCTAGAGGTCAAAACTCGAAGTTCTAGGAATCTTTAATGTTGCATGTGTTCATGAAAAGTATAAGAGGTCTTAATTACTGCAGCCATATTGAAAGCTTGTTCAAAGGTTGGGTAAAACTTTCTGTCTTTCTTTGCTTGAGATTCCCCACGAATAAAAGGGCCTTAAAGAGGTCTATGTGTATATTCCATGGTGGTCAACCTATCTTAGGATTTAAAATCTTAACGATTTCTTGACAAACCCAAATATTGAAGGGTTTAGATGGATTGTCCCTAAAAAATACATAGAAGAAAAGAATAGAAGCAAAGAATAAAATAAAATCATTAATGATTTTACTCCTATAATTACCATATTTTATACAACCAACACTCCTCCTCGGTTGGGTTTAAAATTTGAAATATAACTTCAATTGGCCACTTGCTTTGCCACCCTCAATCTGTCTTTTTT
>NW_024065118.1:0-3751 GCF_009727055.1 Benincasa hispida
GTCCCTGTGTTTTGACCTCGGATTCACAACCGAGAAACTTGCGGTGAAATTAGTACTGGTTTCAGCATAAGGAAACTCGTGACAACCGCATAGCATACTACAAGAACATTCATTAATAACGCATATCTAGAAGTAGTATCACATATCATCGCATAAAATCTATGTCATCAAGTTTATGGCATGGACTTGCATCATACAAAATTTTGCGTTACAAGTTTATGGTACCATTGTCGGGGATTGGTTAATAGATATTGTTTTAATATGTTTGTGGTTTTTTGCAGGACAGATCTTTTTGTACTGGCTGTTCAACATGAAGAGAAGTTTGACGGCTTAGGAGTGCTGGAGTGACCCAGAAATTCTAAGTGGACCCAGAGATCAAGTGTATTATTCCCGCATAAGCACATTAGAGCCGAATTAAGTGGTGAAAAAGCATGGCTAATAATAACGAGGCTCCCGTAGGGAATTAAAGGAAAAATGGGCCAGCGCAAGGCTCCATATTTCTTCTTGTTGATCATGACGTCCTAATGAGAGAATGTGGGGTGCCAGACTTCTATAACTTCTCACCAGGAATCGCAAGACTAACGGTTGAGGAGAATATAAGCGTTGAAATAAAACCAATTATGTTGCAGATGATTCAGAATATGGGTCAATTTGGAGGATTACAAGGAGAAGACCCACATGCGCATTTGACGAATTTTGTAGACATGTGTAGCACATTCTCCATGCCTGAGGTGACTCAAGAAAGACTTAGGTTATATCTTTTCCCGTACACACTACAGGATGAAGCAAAGAGGTGGGCTCAGTCATTAGAGCCAAATGAGATTAAAGCAAGGGAACTATTGGTTGATAGGTTCATGAACAGATTCTTCCCTCCAGCCATCAACACAAGAAGACGGAGGGATATGCTGAGTTTTGAGCAAAAGGGTTATGAAACCTTGAGCACCGCATGGGTGCAATTTCGATAGTTAGTGAAGAGTTGTCCACATACTGGGATTCCCGATAGTATTCTGATAGAAACCTTTTACAATGGCTTAGACCAATAAATGCAAGCAGTTGCCAATGCCTCCGCAGAAGGAGGATTAATGAACAGATCATATACAGAAGCAAAGAATATCTTAGATCGCATCTCGCGACATTCTGATGAGTGGATTGATACCGGGCTTGAGGTAAGAGGTCTAGAGCAAGAGAGAGTAGAAAGTGCCGACGTGTCAATTGATACAATGAGTGCACTGGTCGATGAAATGACCACAATGACCTCACTCCTCCAGACAGTGGCTAACCAACAGAGAACTCTCTCTCAAGGATCAGCGCAAGTTAATGCGGTGACTCACGTGACCACAATGAATTGCGTCCAATGTGAAGAGGGACATCCAGTAGAAGTCTGCCCATGGAATCAACAACCCGTATATTCTATCTACGATGAATCGTTTGGCAACATCCATGACCCTAGTTGGTAGGATCACTCAACTTCAAGTTGGGATAGGAATCACAACTAGGGGAGCCATAGTTTCTATCAGAACAATTATCAAGGGGATAGAGGCAACCCTCCGGTCTTCATTACTCTGGACTGTAACCCAGGTAATTCTCAAGGTATGCCACCCTGTGACCAATCATTCTTATATGATACCTTTTGCAGCACCTCGTCTCTGGAGTCATCGTTAAAACATTACATTGCAAAGAGCGAGACAATGAGACAATCGCAAGCTGACTCCCTTGAAGAACTAGAAGAGCAGATAGATCAACTTACGAGGGAATTAAAGAAGAAAGCACCTAGTACGTGGCATAAAAACTCAGGAGCATCGGGGCAGCGAGGTAAAGAACAATGTCATGCAGTGACATTGAGAAGTGGCAAAACAATAGCCCCTATGCCATCAGTACCAGATGCGACAACAACACCAGTAGATTTGACTGTAATTCAGAAGAAAGTTCACCCACAAAAGATGAAGCTCCTCAAGACTTGGATTCTCAATCAACGCAACCTCTAGATAATGAAACACAGCAAGAACAGGACCTCAACAAACAGCCAACGCAACAAAAAGTAAGGCGGGATCCTCCACCTTTCTCGTCCAGGCTAAAGAAGAAAGACGATAGTAAACAATTTCAGAGGTTCTTAGACATTCTCCAACAGCTACACATTAACATTCCCTTAATAGAAGTACTAGAGCAGATGCCGAGTTATGTAAAATTTCTCAAGGATATCCTTGCCAATAAAAGAAAGACCGGGAAATGAAACACAGTTGCGCTAACATATGAATGCAGCGCACTGTTTCAAAACAATATCCCCACTAAAATGAAGGACCCTGGGAGTTTTACATTGCCCTGCACGATAAGAGGGAAGATGGTCGGGAACGCACTGCGCGATTTAGGGGCAAACATAAATCTAATGCCCTTTTCAATTTTTGAGAAGCTGGATATCGGCAACGCAAGCCCAACCACGATCACATTACAGTTTGCCGATAGATCAATAAAGCATCCTGAGGGCAAGATAGAGGATGTACTCGTGCAAGTGGACAAGTTTATCTTTCCGACAAATTTTGTCATATTAGATTACGAAGCTGACAGAGAAGTCCCTATCATCTTGAGTCGCCCATTTCTCGCAACAGGGCAAGCCCTAATCGGTGTGCAAAAAGGGAAATTGACCATTACGGTCAACGATCAGGAAGTAAAATTCAACATGTTCAATGTGTTGAAGTACTCAGGTGATATGGAAGACTGCCAATATATTGAGGAACTGCAGGAAGAACATTGGCACGAACCCCTGAAGGAGCTGGAGGAAGAAGATCTTGAAATCGGCGTAATATTGGAGGAGGACTGTGCCGCAATTCATACTGAATCAAATTTTGGACCGCTCTAGATATCTGAACGGACATCACAACGCATTAAGCCATCTTTGGAAGAATCACCTGTGCTAGAGTTAAAGTCGTTGCTCGTGCACCTTAAGTATGCTTACTTAGGAAGTAACAACACGTTACTGGTTATCATTTCCGCATCGCTGAGTAAGGAGAAAGAAATCAAAGTCCTTAGGATGGACCTTGGCAAACATTCGAGGAATCAGTCCCTCATATTGTATGCACAAGATTCGTCTGGAAGAAGGAAAGACAGAATCAGTAGAAAGGCAACTACGCTTAAGCCCGACTATGAGGGAGGTCGTAAAGAAGGAAATAGTGAAGTGGCTAGACGCAGGAGTCATCTACCCGATATCTGATAGCAGCTGGGTGAGCCCAGTGCAGTGTGTTCCAAAGAAAGGGGGATGACAGTTGTCACTAAGGACAAGAATGAATTAATTCCCACAAGAACGACTACGGGGTGGAGAATTTCCATGGATTATCGCAAGTTAAACTTGCCCACTAAAAAGAACCACTTTCCATTCCCATTCATTGATCAGATGCTAGACAGAATTACGGGGAATGAATTTTTCTATTTTCTTGACAGCTATTCAGGGTACAATCAAATCGCAATTGCGCCGAAAGATCAAGATAAGACAATATTCACGTGCCCATTTGGTATGTTTGCATTTCGATGCATGCCATTTGAACTCTACAATGCGCCAGGCACTTTCCAACGATGCATGATGGCAATATTTTCAGATTACTTGGAGGAGTCAGTCGAGATATTCATGGATGATTTTTCAGTCTTTGGCAATAATTACGACTCCTATTTATCTAACCTGGAAAAGGTCTTGAAGAGATGCATGGCAACAAATCTTGTTTTGAACTGGGAAAAATGCCACTTTATGGTGGAAGAAGGAATA
>NW_024065119.1:0-5990 GCF_009727055.1 Benincasa hispida
ACAAAAATTATCCTATTTGTAGGCTACCTCAAGAACAGGAGTGGTTACTTCTATTATTCAAAAATAATAAAGTGTTTATGTCGACAAAATGCTACACTTTTGAAAGGCCATAAAGGGAACAACAAACCACGCAGTAAAAATAATATTAATGACCTTTCCACCAAATATTGAACTCAAACAAGAATATTGAAGAGCCAAGTACATCATACAAAAGTTGTTGAGTCAGTTCATGTAGTAGGTGACATCCTCTCCCATGAAAAAATATTGATGTAGTGGGAGGGTGTTTGAACCAGCCTGTTATTATATGTTTACAGAAACCTTGCCGTCATATTTGAATTGGAAATTATTGAGGATCATTTGTGCATATGTAAGAAGGCAATGAGGATGTAGACAGAGATGAATGGATCAAGAGCTATGAATTTTGAAATGAGTCTATGTATTTCCTATTCAATCCTAGGTATGCTTGTAGAACCAACTTGATAGAGTTAAAATTTGGTAAGTTTGCAAATGGATCTTACAAGAGGAAGGGGGCAGATGGTAAAGGTGCGCTTTAAGGCTAGAACCTTAGTGGCAAAGGTTATATCCCAGAGTTGAAGGAGTTTGACTATGAGGAGACTTTTCTCATTATTTTCCACTTTTGGCTATCCAAATACTCCTATCCATTGCTACATATTAATGACTATGAGATTTTGACAAATGAATGTCAAGACTCCTTCTAATTGGCAATCTTGAGGAGCCATCTTTTATGTAACAAGCTAGAGGAATATAATCCAAGGTCAAGAGCAAAAGGGTTTCAAACTTAATCGGTCCATTTATGGATTAAAACAAGCTTCTAACTTGGAATATAAACTTGATTCCACGATAAATCTTATGGTTTGTCATCAAAACATTAATGCGAACCTGTGGTTACAAGAAAATCATAACCATTTTGTCAGTAGCTTTCTAGTATTAAAGTAGACGATTACGGGCAAGCGCATTGGGGAATTGAAGGGATCGAATCTCGACCAGAAGCATGTGAACGACTTTGAAGGAATCGGAACAACCGGAGATTTTCAATGATCGCGGAAGCAAAACTATTCAAAAATTACAAGCAGTGAAGAACATATTTTACAGATTGACTTCAAACAAATGTTATATCAATTAATACATGAAATACTAGCATGAAATACGACATGAACAGAGAGAAAACTCTACGCAGTATAGGCAGATGCGTCTTCACACATCGTCCGCGACCACGAGACACTTGATTTACATGACTGCAACAATTCACGGAACACCGCAAAAACTTCGTCGCTCGTCCTCAACGGTCCCCTCCTCGGTCAACAAAACACCGATGCTTGTCCTCAGCGCCATGAATGGCCTCCACATCAACATCGAACGACTGTTCTTCCAGAAAACCTTGACGGTGTTGATTGACGTCTGAACCACCAACAGAGCACCTTTGGTAATTCTTGGTGTGAGAATCCAAAGGGTGGGCTCGTGGTTCGGACTTGGTAGTGAAGCATAGTGATGGAGGACAACAACGATCGCGTACACGACTAATTGCATGTGGGAATGTGGCTGAGACGCTACATATAGTTCCGATGCCCAATCGTTTGAATAAGTCTATGTGACGTTTAGAGCTATCGTTTAGCTCGGTTTGTCGCCTAGCAGACTCTAGCACGATCGTTTACCTTGGCCAGCGATCGTCTACAAAGCTATCGATCGTTTTAGTAGAAAACACGCAGGAGTTATGCGTAATGCTTTATTGTATCTTGACGACTTACGTGAGTTTCTTTTTTGCGAGAAAGTAAAACTAAAAGATCCTTTGCAAATTTTTGTAAAATCTGTCTTTTCAAAAATTGGGAAACCACTTTTCCTTTAAAACTCACGGTTACCATGATCAATAACCACCACTAACCTTTGGTTATTTAAGAAGAAATAAGTTTTAATACTATAATAATTAGATATTAATTATAAATATATAATGCATAACCAACTTATCCCAATACCTAATATTATAACCTATTGTTTTCAATAATTCAATCCAAATTAAAACATATAAGCCATAGTTCTTTTTCTATTCAATGGTACTCAATGTAAATCTCGATTTACATCAATACCCTCCACTAGATGTATCTTAATACATATAGACTCAACAGATTATTAATATATAACTGAAAATACCGATTTTGTCATTTGAACCATTTCAAAAATCGAATCACCAAAAGAACTGATCCTCACATGCAGGATCCAAAGCTACCAGAAGGGGACCTCATGGACTTGTAAGATCTCGCGAAGTTCCAACAAGTAAGCGTGAAAACTGACTAAAACTCATTTAGTCACGGGATCCACCATGCCGTTAACATGCCAGGTAACTCACATACTAAAGCGAGCGTGGACAGCTCAACCTTCTCATTAGTACAGATTTATTAATAGTGTCCATCGTTAAACCAACAGTAGTGCGACAAAACCCTTCACAGTATCGCTCGTATTAAGGTACAAGTTGGGCAACATAATCATGTATGCCTCGTAGTTTACATAACACTTGCAAACCTCTACGACAAGCGGGTCGTAAACCGTAGTGTCACCCGGATAAAGGTATCCACCTTAATCTTAATATAAATGACTCGAGTTTAGGTTTATCACTTAAGGCTGATTCACTTGTATAATGCACATATATTTCAGACTAAATTCACATAAGATAACCAAGGGCTTTGTTATTGGGATATGAGTAAATGCCATAATAATTAAATAACACTTATTTTATTCATTGAACAATGTATATCTTTACAAAACAACGAGACTCTGGGAGACACCAATCCCAACAGCCTTAAATTTCCATTTTTGGTTTAAAAGAAACAAAATACAGCAACAATGAAATGGACAGTGGACAAACATTCAAATTAGCATGCTTAGAAGAGAAGAAAAAGGGAAGAAGAATATCACATACTTTCGTTGATTCTTGATTTCTTCACGATTTCCTCATCGTCTTTTCCGGAATGATTCTCTAATAAATAATAGATACTACCATAAGTGATACCTCGTTATTCTCTAGGAACCAAGGGGAGAAGAGTGGTCTCTCACACCTTGGTTGGGGAAGAAAAATAGAAAATATGGAGAAGAGAAATCGTGAGAGAGGATTAATTTGGAGGCGTGAGATTTTTGTGTCCAAGTCTTAAGTGCCAAAGAAAAGAGTTAGGAGAAATTTTTCCTATTTTATTTTGAGTTTTGGCTGTTTTAAACATCGTTATATTTAAAATAGTTTTTGACTCAATGGGTTTTAACACATATAAGTCATTTTTAAGTTTAGCATAACATATTTGAACTCTTAAACTAATGAACACTTCATTTATATCAAAAGAAACTTTGTACATATATTCTAACAAATAGGAGATATAAATTAAGTTCCTTTTCATATTAGGTACATAATATAAATTTTACAATAAAATGTAAGTATTTCTAAAAAATAACTTGAGATCTCCAACTGCTTGAGCCGAAATGACTTCATCTATATCCACTATAAAAGTCATCTCGTTCTCCATTAGTTGCCTCCAGGAAATTAGTTTCTTGAATGAAAGTGCAAATATAATTAGTGGCACCTGAATCCAGTATCCAGGTTAAATGAGAAATTTCCACTAAACATGTTTCAAGTGTATGTAAATCAAATACCTTGGTTTGCCTTTTCAGCCTTATTTTCTACAAGATATTTAGGGCAGTTCCTTTTCTAATGCCCATCCTTGTTGCAGTGGAAACACTTTCCTTTTGCAACCTTTGTCTTCCTCTTCTTAGTAGGGGCTTTCTTCTTCCTTTTCCCTTCTTTTTCATTTGGAGTATCCTTTTTCTCTTCGCCACTACTTCTTTTCAGAAGGCTTCAGCAAAGATGTGTCGATCCTTTTAAGAAATTTCTTTTATGAAACAACTTTGCTTTCCCCTTTTGATTTTATTTTTCATCAATGATTGGTAAGATCTGGAGTTCATTTAAAGAGTTTTCAAATTGTATTCAATCTTATTGATTCAACAACATTGTGCGTTTAATCAGGAACTCTTGGAGGAGATTTCAAGATCATTCTGAATTGACTCTTTTCGTACTATGCATCATCTCGTTTCGCATTTTCGCTATATTGAAGTGACCATCACTATACGCTGTTCTCTAAGAGAGGCCCCTTCCCTTCATAACGGAAATTGTAAATGTATTTAATAGCATCATGTCTCATGACTGTGAGGACATTATCCCAAACATCAACTTGTAACAACTCCATGATCTCCTTAGTAGGTGACCTCGATGTCATGCTTTTTAGTAAGCACATTAGACCTGTTTTGCTAGCTAGTAGGCTCGGGCGCCTTTTTTATTCGACTAAGAACGAACCTCGTGATTTCATGAGTTGGCGGAGCCATCATTCGAGACTCACTCGTAATCGGTTGTGATAAATATTTGATACTTGTGAAAGAGATACGAAGGATAGTTATTTCCTCCATTAAAAAACGAACCTCAGACTCTCTACACTACACTATCTCATAGTGTAAATTAATACTTGTTCAGTTTTCTAATGTTGAGAATCTAATTCACCATTCTTACCAATTGGGTGACCATTTTGAATTTTGAAGGCATAACTAGCTTGGATAATCGAGTTCGACATGCTGAAACATAAAGAAATGCTATCAGAAAAATTGTGAGTGTGAAAAATTATCCCAGTTTTAGCAAAAGTAATAATGTTACCACCAGATTTCAATATTTATTTGCAATGATAAATTAGTGAGTCAGAATAGATGCTACCAAGGGGCAATCAAATAGTCCTTCACTGAAGCAAGACTTTTCTTGACTAAATACTAATTCAAAATAACTCTTATTACTATAATTATTTAGTTACCGATTTCGGTCAAGAACTTACTAACATTTAGTAATTCTTGTAAATGTGATCCTCCATTTTTAGTTTTCATAGAAAGGTATCAACAAACCCTCGAAATGGAAGACAATGTTGAAGACGGAACTAAGAAAATTTTATTCATTTATGAAGTTGGAGAAAATTTTATTCATTTATGAAGTTGGAGTTGTTCCGAATCCTATGTACAACCCTCTAAGGGGATAGCCGTAGATAAACGACTAATGATAAGTTGTAGAAATACAAGTCATTTATACCACCTTATCTAGATATTGCAGCCAAAAAGTTAGTAATTATGCACCAATTATATCAAGATTAGCCTAGTATGACAATAATTATAAATGTTTGCGCTTACACCCACTAACGCCAAAAGATGGAAGACAAGCCAAACTTTACTCTATTTTGCAAGAGACCAAGTCACCGCTTGCGCTCAAGGCTCATGAGAAACTAATTAATGCATCTTTTCCACATTGCGCCCGTCGATAAACCATGAAGAGACAATTACCGAAGTAATGGCGCAATGCGACAATCGGTCCAGAGCTATGCTTCAACCGCATACGGTAATAAAAACAAACACTGCATGGGAACCTATGATCGAAAGATGCAACTGAGCAACGCGAGAGCGGGAGATTGAGACATGTGTACAACTAACGGTTGTGTAGAATTGATGGTCTGATTGCATAACAGAAGGAATAATATCCCTCCATCTGCGGATTTACCATAACCATCAAGTGGGGACCACAAGGCCGGAGTCAAAGATCTGCTTCTATAAATATCCCATTGATTTCAGAGAAAAGTATGCTATTTGATACGGGGCTAAGTATTGCAAGATTTTAGAGAGAAAAAGTTGAGCTGAGTGCTGAAGAGAAGAAATCCAGGAAGAGAACGAGAGAAGGCCGAGAGGTGAATCTCAGATCCAACCTGCCATATACCCGATCGAATCTATGTGCAGAGACCCCTGCTACCGGTGGAGCAAGCCTGAAAGGGAAGTTCTTCCTACCATCGAAACTATCTTATCTGGCAAGCAGATCTCCATCGAATATGTGCCAAGACATTGGCACTTGTTTGTATCTGTTCTATCTCTCTTTCGTTGTATTCCATAGTTTCTTTATCTCTTCATTCATACAT
>NW_024065120.1:0-1307 GCF_009727055.1 Benincasa hispida
TTCCAATCTTTCTCCAGCAGGACAATCTTGAAAACTAGATTCTCCCAGCTTTCAAATGGCACCGAATTCGCTAAATTTGTTCTTTTCAATTGCCAAAACCATGCTTTTGAATTTTCACTCCCCTTTTTAATCTTTCTGTCACTTTTTGAGTTCAAAGAATAAATTACCACGTCACCTCACACTTAGTGCCTCCAGCCAGACTAATGATTGAGTTTCTTCTTTTGATATATTTTCCTTCCCTTCCTTTATAATCCCTATAAACAACATGAATTTCTATTTAATAAATATGTAATATAACATTCCTTTGGCTAAACATGCTTATCTAGGGAACCTAACTTCTCAAATTTGACCATCAGTATCGAGCTACTATGATACCTTCTCATATGTCCTTCGGTATCAAATTGACCAGGTACCTTCTCAAATGTCCTTTGGTACCTAATTGGTTAGATACCTTCTCAAACGTCCTTCGGTATCTAATGTATATTTTGTAACATCAATTGAGTTCCATTGCCTAGTATTTACACAAGAGCTATTCCATTGCCACTCATTTACATAGAAACTAATTCTCTCATAGCTTTCCTCTAGGAAACATATAACAAAATCAGAAACATAGCTTTTGTAATGGTTACACAACATACCTTGGCTCGTGTTACACACATACAAGCCGGGAAACATGCATTAAGTTATTCTCTAACCATTTGTTGCTTGAAGAAGTATAAATACATCATTAATGTCACTGTGCTTTACTTGATCATATATGCATGAGTATTGGAAACCTTAAGTTTACTGAGTCACTCACCGTTCGTCAGGCTCTTCAATGTTTATACACTTCCCCTAACTCTTCTTGGCCTGAAAAGTTATAATTCTCGATTAAACTACTTAGAATTCCTAGTAAAATATCTCAAATAATTCATTTATTAAAGGAACTTCCATCAATACAAACAGTTTTACTGGCAATATCCATCTGAGCAAGGTCAGCGAGATCCCCCTAAGCAATGCTAGCGAGATCCGCCTAAGCGATGCTAGTGAGATCCCCCTGAGCGATGCTAGCGAGATCCCCCCCTGAGCGATTCTAGAGAGATCCCCTAGAGCGATACTAGCAAGATCTTCTAGAGCGATACCAGCGAGATCCTTTAGAGCGAGATTAAGCTTTTCCTATGAAATTCTTAGCGATACTCACCTCAATTCCCAGCGAGATTTCCCTTTAGAGCGAGATCCTCCTTACAAAATCAGCGAGATTTCCTTTATAAATGAGATCCTTATGCCCAAATCTCGCTATAATTCTCCACGATGAACTGCTTGCTTGT
>NW_024065121.1:0-1903 GCF_009727055.1 Benincasa hispida
AAAAAACCACGATAAGAGTTTTTATTTTTAATTCAGATACACAGTACACAATACAAGAACATGTATAAATAACCAAACAATGAGAAACCCTAGACGGATAAAAGACAAAAACGCCCTTAGGGCTAAAATATAATTTCAACACTCCCCCTCAAGTTGGGGCATAGATGTCAATGAGACCCAACTTGCTAACACAGGTGTCAAAAGTTTGTCTGGGTAACCCTTTGGTGAGAACATCTGCAACTTGTTGGCTGGACGGAACATAAGGAATGCAAATACTACTGTTATCCAGTCTTTCTTTGATGAAGTGTCGGTCAATCTTAACGTGTTTGGTTCTGTTATGTTGAACCGGATTGTGTGCAATATTAATGGCAGCCTTGTTATCGTAGTAAAGTCTCATCGAGTCATGACTTTCTTGATGTAAATCTACCAAAACCTTCTTCAACCAAATCTCTTCGCATATACCCAAGCTCATAGCCCTATATTCGGCTTCGGTAGTGCTTCTAGCCACGATGCCTTGCTTCTTACTTCTCCAAGTAACTAAGTTTCCCCACACAAAGGTACGGTATCCTAAGGTAGATTTTCTATCTATAATAGAACCGGCCCAGTCAGAATCTGTGTAGGCCTTGATACACCTTTTATCATGCTTTCTGAAAACCAAGCCCTTTCCAGGAGAAGACTTCAAATACCTCAGGATCCGTGTGACTGCCTCCATGTGTCTTTTACACGGAGCCTGCATGAACTGACTGACCAAGCTAACCGCATATGATATATCAGGTCTGGTATGTGACAGATATATAAGTTTCCCCACAAGCAGTTGATATCTTTCTTTGTTTACAGGAACATCATCTGCTGACTCTATCAGATTGAGGTTGGCTTCTATAGGTGTATCTGCAAGTTTACACCCTGTCATTCCAGTTTCTTTCAACAAATCGAATGTGTATTTCCTCTGAGACACTGAGATCCCTTCTACTGATCTTGCTACCTCCATTCCTAGAAAATATCGCAAGGTACCGAGATCTTTTATCTCAAACTCATCTGCCATTCGTCATTTCAACCTGTAAATTTCTGTTGAATCATCTCCTAATAGTATAATATCATCAACATAGACAATCAATACTGTTATTTTTCCTGGTGCTGACTTCTTAGTGAACAAGGTGTGATTTGAATGCCCTTGAACAAACCCCTAAGATTTAACAAAGGTGGTGAATCGATCGAACTAAGCTCTAGGGGACTGCTTCAATCCATACAAGGATTTTTTTAATTTGCATACCTGATTGCCAAACTGGGCTTCAAAACCTGGAGGTGGGTTCATATAAACCTTTTCTCCCAGTTCACCATTCAAGAACGCATTTTTCACATCCAACTGATGGAGAGGCCAGTCTTGATTAACAGCCACAGAAAGGAGGACACGAATAGTGTTAAGTTTTGCCACAGGTGAGAAGGTTTCTGAGTAATCCACTCCATACGTCTGAGTGAATCCTTTTGCAACCAATCTGGCCTTATATCTGTTGAGAGTTCCATCTGACTTGTCTTTGATAGTAAACACCCACTTGCACCCTACGGTTTTGTGCCCTCTCAGAAGACTAACCAGATTCCATGTTTTGTTAGTCTCAAGGGCCCGCATCTCCTCCATAATTACACCTCGCCATTCAGGAATTTTCAGAGCCTTGTGCACATTGTCCGAAATTATCACATTATCTAGGCTGGTGGTGAAAGCTCTAAATCTCGTAGACAGGTTACTACAAGACAAGAAGCTTGTCATAGAGTGTTTGGTGCACGACCTAGTACCTTTTCGCAGAGCTATCGGCAAATCCAAGGTAGCATCAACCTCAATCTCATTGGTCTTGTCAACCTGTTGATCTGTACCCAACTGTTGTTCATTTTCAGTCCCCTGAGCACCACT
>NW_024065122.1:0-1295 GCF_009727055.1 Benincasa hispida
CGAGCTAAACGATAGACTAAACGATCGCATAGCTTTTGCTAGACGATCGCATAGCTTTATCTAAACGATTGGGCATCGACCTATACGATAGGTCTGCCTCATACCAAGTCCGAATAGAGCCCACCCTCTGGATTCTCACACCAAGAATACCAAGGTCGCCTTGTTGGTGGTGTCAGACTCAACTCGACACCGTCGAGGTTTTCTGGAGGTCGTTCGTGGTGCTGTGGAGGCCGTTCACTGTTGCGAAGGAGATCGTGACCGAGGAGATCGTTGAGGACGAGCGCAAAGTGTTCGTGCGATGTTGCGGTCGTGTAGATCGGGCGTTCGAGGTCGCTGTTGTTCGGTTGTTCGTGCGCATCGGAATGTGGAGATACATCTGCCATTGTTCGTAGAGTTTGTCTCCTTTATGCATTGTATAATTCATGCTATAATTTCTCTATATATTTGCATAACCGCTTGTATGCAAGCCGACTGTAAATGTTATGTTAATTCATGATCGTAATTTGGAATAGTTTTGTTCCGCTACTCATAGAAATCTTGCTTCCGATTTCCTTCAATTGGTACCAGAGCCAGTTCTCTGATATTTCAAATTACAGATATGAAATGAATACTTTTTACAGTCGCGGTGGGTTTCTACATTTGTAGTTAACCGTTTTCTGCATTTATGGATGAAATGATGAATGTTTCGGGTTTAAATTGCCTTTTTGTTAAAGCTTTCGGTATTACAAAGTGTTAATTGTAAGAGCCCCTGTGTTTTTGGGCGAAATTAAGTTGGCAATCGAGTCTGTAATTCAAAAAGTTCAAGTTCGTCGAGTCGTTCGTGATGAAGCTTCGGTGCATGGCGATGCAGTTCTCAATGAAGAAGAAGTCCAAGAATTGGTCGGATCGTGTAGCTGTAGGTAAACGATCGTTGGGATTTTACTAAGCGATCATTTAGTAAGTTTTTTCTAGACGATCGTATAGTATTTTCTAATCGATCGTTTAGCTAATGCTAAACGATGGGTAAATCATTTATCATATCGCGTAGCATTGGTTGCGCGATTGCGTAGGCGCTGGAGGTAGATGATCGTAGTAGAAGCATGCGATACTCGTCATTTAGTAGAAGGCGCGTGCTAAACGATCGTGTAGTTAGCAAGCTTCATCACTTAGTTACTACCTATGCGATCATGCAGTATACAATATGAAACGCTAGGCTCAACAATCGTGGAAGGCGGGTGCTGTGCGGAGCACGCTAAGTGATCGTGTACTTCAGGCTTCATCGCTTAGTAAAGGTACACGATTATGTAGTAATAACT
>NW_024065123.1:0-4202 GCF_009727055.1 Benincasa hispida
AATCAAAATTTATTAACTTTACAAATTAATTTCACAAATTAATTTTCTAATAAAATTAATAAATAATTATTTAAACAATTTAAATAATTCTAATTAATTTAATATCCAATATTAAATTAATTTTTACACAAATTCATCTTCATATATTTCAATCTTATTTAAATATATTTTTCTCTAATTCTGTTTGATTCTAATTTGAACGTTTCAAATTAACTTATCACGCTACTCTAGAGCTAATCCATTTCTGAGCTAGTAGGGGGACCTTGTGAACCTATAGATCATGAACTCCAACAATCCGAAATTAATCGACTAAACTCATTAGACCGATTTAACCCTCATTTGTTAACTAATGGGTCACTCCATAAAGTCCATAGTTGAACTCCTCTCACTGTAGATATATTATGTCCACTTGATATAACCATGATTAGTAAGTCAACCCTTCACAGGTTGTTCGTAATAATGAGTGGGTCAAATCTCTGTTTTACCCCCAAAATTACCTCTTATTCCTTAAGTCCCCACTGATGCCCTAATGAACAATTGTTTTGTGATCCAATTAACAAAATCGAGTCCCCCTCATGCCAAATGAGAGGGTTGAATCCCTTGTTCAAGACCCAGAGTCAACACTTAAGGGAACAACCTCTCTACTATCCCTAAAGCAGGTAGGAGTGAATTTCCTTTTGCACCCTATGTCCCCAGCTATCTATCCGATCTTACCCTTGAAATGGGAGTCTTATTGAGCAGGTGCTGTTGAGCCAACCCTCACCTATGCAAATCTAATGGTAATCCCGAATAAAAAGGAGTTCATAGTTAGCTCAGGATTATGGTCAAGTTACCTAGGTCATTGCTTTGAAATAGTCAGTCTTAAACAGTAAACAACGTTATAAAGTAAGAGTGACTCATTTCATGGTCCGATCTTGTAAAAACTCTTTTGCACAAGGACACCCCCACTTCTCATGTCCAACATGAACGAATTTGGATCACTTCGTTTTATAGTATTTTACAACTCTTTGTAACAACTACAGAGTGGGTCGCACCCAATAGTGTTACCAGAATAAGGTACCTAACTTTATTCATATACTATATATCATCTTGACTATTTACTCGAACCTGATTCACCTTTATGTCTCCACATAAAGTTCAAGTACTCATCCAATAGTCAAGGAAATTTTAGGTTTATTGGATTTCTACTCAAGCAATAGATCTATTCAATAACACCTTTATTGAATTTTCAGAATAAGTCTATTCAAGCAATAGATCTATTCAATAACACCTTTATTAAATAACAACCATTGTTTACTTACCCGGTTTTGGGAACATAAAACCCAATAGGTCATCATTGATAACAAAATCTATTACAAAAATTAAAATGTGAGTCCCTTATGATAAGATGGACTTCAAAAGGTAAGAATATTCGAATAGCTATTTTGAATATAAAGTGGTTTTACTATTTGTTGCATATGTTTATCTCGTTTGAATGAATGGTATGGTCAATATTTTTCCAACTTAGTATGTTTAGCAAAATGACAACGATGGTTTATTCTTTATATAGGAATTACATACATAACTAATGGTAACAAAATAATCTTCAATTTGTTAGTAAAAAAATATCATATTTGTTGCAAAAACGTTTTGCTAGGATGTTAGGCTGTCCTTTTGACAATATATTCTTGCAATCACAAAATTACATAATATATGTACGGAAAAAAGCATGATCCTACAAGTGTTAAGAGAATAATTAGGCATTCCATGATCCAATTTTAGCCCTTATGTATATAAATTAAAGGTTAAAAATCACTTTTAGTCCAGAAACATCCGTAAAGAAAATAATTTATTCTCTAAAATTTCGTTTGTAACGATTTAGTCCCTAAATTTTCAATTTTATAACAATTTAGTCTCTAAACTTTAAGATGTAACGATTTAATCTTTGTACTTTTAAATTTTAAAAAATTTAGTCCCTATTGTAGCAATTAGATTTAAGATTTAATGATGTTTTTTGCATCAGTAAACCGATAAACTAATTAGAGATCTAAATTTTTCTTATAACATACAAACTCTAATACAAACTCTGCACTATAAGATAATAAAAATTGACATCGAATTTTGATAATAGAGAAAAATAGAGATCTCGAAAGCTTGGGTCATTACAAAATGAAATAGAGAAAAATACCTTTTAATATATAAGTTTCAAAATGTTACTCTTATTTTTCCAGTTTTGAGTTTGATTTCAATTTAGTTCCTAGGCTTTAAAATATCACAACTTAACTTTTGATGATCCAACAAAATACCTTTTAATTCTGAGGTTACACAAGGTCACAATTTAACAGTTGAGGTTTGAGTAAAAAAAAAGTGTTAATATTGAAATCTATGGACCAAATTGAAACATAACTCAAATCTCAAGTATAAAATTAGTACATACGGAACCTTAAAGGAATAAAATTAAATCAATCTCGAAAGTTATTTGGAATCCTAAGTACAAAATTAAATCTAGACCCATGAACCCAGAAATGTAAAAGATATCTTTTTGATAGAAAATATTTAGGTTAGACTACCATTTATGTAACATCCTGAATTTTTTAGGTAATTTTCATTAAATTATCTCGAAATATTTGGGCGTTATTTTGATAAATTGATGCTAAAAATTTAATTTGGGAGGCAAAGATAATTAATTTAAAAAGATATTTGTAAAAATTGAAATTTTAATTCAATTTAAAAATTAAATTAATTTACTTGGAGAAAAGTATGATTTTTTAAGATTGATTAACATTTGGAATGATGGAATTTTATCTCAAAATTGGATTGTATTTCCCTTTAATTTTGGTTTGGAGCCAAAATTAAGTTAATCAGAGAAGTTAATTGATTTGAGTTAATTTGATGAGAGATTTTGAATTTTTGGATTATTTTTGGATAAAGATTTGAAAACAAAGAAAATGAAAAAAGATCAGAATTTTGAAAATTAAAAGGAATTTGAAATTTAAGAAGGAAAAAATTGTGATTTTAAATTTTATTCTCTTTAATTTTGGAGTTTGGATCCAAATTAGAGAAGATAATTAATTTAAATTGAGTTGATAAGAGAAGTTTTGATTTAATTTAAATTTTTATTAAGTTATGAAACTTCTAATAATTAGATTGTGCAATTTCTAATTCTAAGAGAATATACATTTCCAAATTAATTAGATTATGGATTTATCTAATTAATTAAAATATGGATCTCCTAATTAAAGAAAATGTCTTATTCAAAAAGAAAATCTAATCTATCTACTACTTCAAGTTATGGAATCCCAAATGGTTTCGGATTAGGATTATTTTTCCTCTATAAATACAACCATCCACCTCATTCCAAACCATTCACTTCACTCCAAAGGGAGGCCAATAACAGTTCTATCTTGGACTAAACACATATTCCTCATGTATTCGGGCATCAAATTGGAGTTTTAACGGACATAGCGTGTTGTTCGACGTTATCAAAGATTGATTTTGGAGATTTTGGTAAGTGTTTCTAATTTTTTCTTGAAAAGATTATGGGTTCCCATTAAGCTTAAACTAAACTTATGTTACCCATATTGTCTTGGATTTAAATTGAAGGTTCAGAGGGATTTTTGTATCAAAAGCAAGTTGTCCAATAATTTTAAGGTCGATTTTGAGGAAATTTTCATATTGAAGATTAATTTGGGATTTATGTCAAGAAGTTTCTCAAGCTAAGAGAGTTGGATTGCTTCATTTATATTGAGGTAAGTGACTTTCTACTAGTTCGCTTTCGAACCAGTCGTCTTTAAAACTTAAACTGTTTACTTAAGACTACTTGGACTATTTCTTGAGATTGCTAAGACTGATTTGATTGATTATTCTAAACTGTTTGGACTATAAATTATGATTGATTGAACTGCATGATTCAATGGCATTGACTGATTGGATTGGACTGTTTTGAACCATGATGAATGTACTATTGACCGAGGATATACTAAAAATTTTACCACTAAGATAAACGATTATAAAATATAACACAAGAGTTATATGAAAATTGATGCATGCTAAGTTATAGTGTGAACTCCAAATCCCAATTTTACATTTAAGTGTGTTTTCTTATTTAAATTGTCTTAATTTTTCACTTAATTTTGTGTCCCTATTTAAATTTGTATAAATAAGTTGAGTAGGTTGATGAGAAAGTTAGTGTGAAATGGTGAAAAAGGAATGGGGATTTGAAA
>NW_024065123.1:4775-23641 GCF_009727055.1 Benincasa hispida
GCCGAGCAAGCTTCTGGGCGATGTATTTGGACGTGTTGGGGTGGATTATGCTAAAAACCCTAATTTGAATACAAACAAAGCTTAAGACGTAAGGGCAAACGTCAATTAAAATCTAGGTGTCCGATTAAGAGAAATTCTTAAACCCTAAGAAATTGTGTTGGATGCGTTTGGGAAGAACACATTGAACCAAGGTGAAGTCAGCTTACGTTGATAAAGGGAGGATTAAACATTTGGCCATGCAGCCAAGTAGGTGCTGTCAATCCCACGAGCAATTTGAACACCTATAAATAGGGAGTTGGGATTGCATTTTCAAATCACACAAAAATCATAAATTTCGTAGAGAAAGTAGAGGGTAGTGAGGGTTCAGAGGAATGTGTTAAATTTGGACGAGGAGATCTTCCAATCTACTCGTGCGTTTGGAGTGATTCTAAAGCCATATGAAAGCTCTGGAAGTCTAGTTTTTAGAGTAGGGCTGCTGGAGGAAAAGGCTCAAAGGAACTGGGCTGGAGGTTGAGAAGAATGCAGAAGGGTCAGACTGTCAAATCAGTCTGCGCCAGTCTTAAAGATTTTGAGCTTTCGGCCAAACCACCAGAAATTCTGAGCTGAAAGTTTAGGATAAGATTCCTAAGATATTTTAGAATAAGTTTGTAGAAGAAAGTATTTCCAAATAAGGTTCATAACTATGATTAATCTAAGTATAAATTTGAATCTGGATTCTAGGGGTGGAAAAGGGACCCGAGGAGCTACTAGAGTGAAAAGTTCCTAAGAGTTCGAGGTGAGTGGCTAAAATGTTTTCAAACTAAAATGTTTTAAACTGTTTTGATTACAACCTTTACAGAAAGCATGTTTGCGAAAATAATTCTCATGCCTACTAGTTTTATAAAGTGGTTTCCAAGTAAGTTTGAATTATGATTTGAACGCATGCATATTGTTGAAAAACTATTTACATATGTTGATTTTATCCAGCATGCATTATCATCTTTAAAGCCATGTTGTATATATGTTATAATGTACATGCTTTAAAGAGAAAAGTTGTTTATAAATAGTTTTGGTAAAATGTGATGCCGAAGTACAAGGAGAAGGCATCCACCCAACTAGATACTGACGTACAAGAAGAAGGTATCTATTGGTACTGAAGTACGTTGAGAACGTACCAAGCCAACAGGATACTGAAGTACATTGGAGAAGGTATCCTAGTAGCTCGATACTGAAGTACAAGGAGAAGGTATCTGAGCAGTAGTACCTAATGTGGCCACAGGTGAATAAAGTCAGAGATTGAGCAAAAGGGTTCTCTCTGGACTAGTAGTTGGTGTTGGGATTATTTTACCAGTTATACAGTACTTTGATTTGAGAAATGATTTTACTGTTTTTTGTTTAAAACAACTTTATATAATTTACATTTGGAAAATATTTATGCTGCAAAAGTTTATATTTTAGATAAAACTATTTTCTGAATTATGCATGAGAATTTACTATGTTTTCTCGGTCACTCACTAGGCGTAAGCTCACCCCGTTTTCAAATGTTTTTATTTTTAAATCCTCTGAAGACAGCTCAGTATCTGCTCTGCCACTAAAGGACGAAAAGACTTGTAACCGTTTGCTAGGTGGTTACTGTTAATATTGTACACATGTTACTATTGTTCATATAGGGACTGGAGTTTGTGGGTTTTAGGACTTGTAAATCTAATGTTGTAAATACTCTAAACATATTAGGTTTCTAAGTTAATAAATTGTGGGCTTACAGCCGTCCCGTTGCATATAATTTGTATTGGTATCAGAGTTATCCCAAGAGTTTTTAGGCAGTAATGTCAGCCTAAGTGTGATAACTGCTGCAGTCACGCCCTTCTCTAGGCTAAGAGGGTGATCTGGGCGGGGTGTGACATATAGGGTTCTTGTTAGCTTTTCTTATCTGGGTAGGTGTACACATACGATTGATTCATATTCCTTTGGGTATATGTCTATGGTTGATTCATGTTCCTTCGGGTTCATGTCTCTGACTGAATTTATGGACCTCCAGTTACATACTATGATGATGTGTGTTCCTTCTGGATCACGTTTATGATGGTATGTGACTCCTTCAGGATCACAACGATTGATATTATGATGTACATTGATGCCTAGATAAACTAGCTAATAGGTAACCTAGAGGGCCCAGTAGCGGGTCACCTAATGAGTATTTCATACTCACCCTTTCCTCTTTATTTTTTTAGGCATTAACTTGAAATAGATCGGCGAGCGACAGATGAGATCTGTGATAGATCCATATGGAGACAAGAGAAATCGCTTCCCCTAAGTCTATGTTTTTTTTAGTCATTTAAATGTTTTAAAACAAGAATTTAATGTTAGATAGAAAAATCTAAAATTTTGAACGTATTTTATGCTTTGTAAGTGGTTTTAAGAGCCCCGATCAAATGTTTTTTTATTTATTTTATATTTACTTAATAAAATGAATTGAAATAGTCATCCATGTTTTAATAAATTTTTGCTTTAACGGCTAAAATATTTTGAATATAAATGTGTATTTAGTCGTAACGACCCTTGTCAGAGTACTCAGAAGGTTAGATCATTGCAATTTAGGTCCCTATACTTTGAACTTTGTTCAGATTTTGTCGATGTACTTTCAATTGTCCAATTTCAGTCCCAGTTCAATCAATAAATCTTGACTTTAGTCCCTTGAAGTTAATTTTTATCGAAATTGATAAAATAATAATAATAATTCTCATGCAAAGAAAAGTGACAATATATTGATAACAAAAAGGTTTATCAAATAAACAATAAACTAGTATTGGGGAATAAATTTAAGGTTTATTTAAAGTATAGGGATAAAAATTGGACAATTGAAAGTAGAGAGATTAAAAATTAAACAAACTTCAAAGTATAGAGATCAAAATAGTGTTTTTAATTACCAAATATTTATTATCCACCTATGGAAGAAAAGTGAATATATTTTTAAAAAAATAAAAATCTTTACTCATTCACGTGTAGTTACAACAAATGGTAGACAAATAAAGTCGGTGAAAATTCGATGATCCAACATATAACTAGTGATATATATTATCTTACAAATATATAAACGAATAATGAATCACATTAATTATTCAACAAAGATGGTATTCTACATTAAGGCTCATTGTCGGGCTAGTTGATGCATCCCCTTCAAAAGCAATTTCTTTTTAATCGTATATAACATCATTTCCTTTCCTGCAGCAAGTGATTACATTGCAACCTCTATTATATGGATTTTCCGGAGTTAATTTACAATGTTCGGGATGCTTTACGCTGCATCCAGGACTAACATCTCATTTTATAGGATCATAGACAATGTAATCAGCTACATTTGTTATCTCAATCATGTCAAAACTGAGGTGAGGCCTGACTTTCTTGAAAGTTAATCTATTTTCTAACAAATTTCATGAAGGAAGCATGAGCTAAATCTGATGTTAAGTTAATGGTTTTTGAAAAGGAAAACAGAGCACAGAATTTTCATGCAAATCAGAAGGATCTATGCATTTCTCTAGTTTTTCGAACATTCTCGGGTGTACAGGTTGGATTAGAAGCTCAATTGGTTGGAAAGCTTATTCAATTTTCTATAACGTTCATGAAGAATTCGTGAGCGAAAAATGACTAGAAGTAGGTTTAATTTCAGAAGAAGGGTAGAGGGTAGCAGAGAAGCACGAATCTATATTCATTGTGTTCGAGGGATTTTTGGACAAATACATTGGGAATCTCATTTTTATTCCTTCAGGTAAGTTGTAGAAGGTTTGAAAATGAAGATTTTGACATATATTACATTAATTTTTGTCAAGTATTGAGGAAGTTATGAGTATTGGAATTTATATTATTGAATCTAGAAAATCTGGAAAGAAAATGTGAAGTGTGATTTTATTTCTAGAATTTAGAATTCATGAGCATGGAAAGACAAGACGATTTATAGTTCTGATACTCGGTTTCGAGTGTTTGACAGGCCAAGAGGAAATAGACAGAGTCCCTACAGACCAGGGAAACTAGCCAAGACTGTGAGTGACAAACGAATTTCAAAAAATTATTTCTAAACTTATTTTATGCTTAAATGGTTTACATGCTTGAATATGAACTTATGAATGATACAGATTTCTATGAATGGTTTCAAGCATAAGTTTTGAGCTTAGATTTTCTAATGGTGGTTTATATACGCAGCACATGATTATTGACTTCCTGAAAAGTAGTTTGAAACGATACCATTTAAGGTAAAGTATGTATTAGGAGTACTGTTTAAAGATTTTTCAGTTTTTCACAAAGCAAGTCGAATAAGCTTGAGTTTTACGAAAGATAAAGATAAGCAAGCATGTTTTCATGTTTTCATTGGTTTTCTGAGACTTTTATTGACTACAATACTGGATATTGAGCCCGAGGCTATATGGTACCGTGTGCACACAGGTTATATTCCATTGTTGACGTTGAGTGTACTCCGTGACAACGATGCTGTCGGAGTGCTAGGTGGCCCCACTACGACAAAGACGATGGGAGTGTTGGGGCGGGCCCCACTACATCGTAGAGCTAGTAAACGTTGGTTGTACTGGGCGTGCCCTACATAATGTTGATTTGTCATGTTAGTTATAAATGTTTTATATACTTGATATGCCTTGCTAGATTTTAATGATGTACTTGCGGAACATTTGAGAAAGCTTTTAGCGTTACACATTTATGTTTAACACTTTGATTGAACAGATTTATACGTTTAAAGGTTTATCACGTGGTTCTGATTTGCGGATTTACAGTTTTAAATTTAGTCACTCACTGGGCTTCGTAGCTCACACTTTCAAAATGTTTTCCCACTTTTTAGGTAGTGATCGAGCTCCCGATGCTTGATAACTGCCAAAGTCTGTTTTCTCCTAAAAGCTTCCAGATCAAGCTTCATACGGGGTGAAGTTGTACATTGTGTCTGTTTATATTGTAAATGTCTTTGTAAGAACTGGATAGTTTATGGTTGTGTAAGCACTAGATGTCGTGGTTATGTAAACCCAGTTGGATATGTTTTTAGTTGTGATATCTCTATCAGGTTATTTTCCAAACCGAGTTATGTCAGGACTGTATTTCATGTGTGTCTAAAGTTTTTCAGGGATTTCGTTATGTTTTGTTACATGTAAAGTATTTTATATCTAAGATTAGTATGTTCATCAGGTTAAATGATTCAGCAGGGTCAATAGGTATTGTTAGAGGAGGACGATATCTGTTGGCTTCACGCCATCTCCCTAACTAAGCCAGCAGGTAGTCTGGGAGAGGGTGTGACATCTTATGCAGTAAGTATGGTAAGTTAGTTCATGCAGTCACCATATGAAGAACACATGAGGGTAGTAGAGCGCATTTTGAGATATCTGAAAACTTCTCCAGGGAAAGGCTTGATGTTCAGGAAAACTGACAAATGATGTATCGAGGATTACACTAATGCTAATTGGGCAGGATCTGTAGTAGATAGAAAATCAACATCAGGATATTGTACCTTTGTGTGGGGCAATCTTGTTACATGGAGAAGCAAAAAACAAGGTATTGTTGCTAGAAGCAGTGCTGAGGCGGAATACAGGGCCATGAGTTAGGGAATCTGTGAAGAGATCTGGCTTGAAAAAGTCTCAAAAAACCTTGATCAAGAGTATACTAGTCCAATGAAACTCTACTATGATAATAAAGCAGCCATAAACCTAGCAAACAACCCTGTTCATCATGACAGGACAAAGCATGTGGAGATTGACCGGAACTTTATCAAGAGAGACTGAATAGTGGCAACATTTGTGTTCATTATATTCCCTCCAATCAACAAATTGTAGATGTTCTAACAAAGGGGCTTTCCAGACAATTGTTTGACGCTTGTGTGAGCAAGTTGGGACTTATTGACATCTATGCCCCAACTTGAGGTGGAGTGTTGAAATTAGGGTTTTCGCCCTAGGGAAAATTTTGTAAATTAGGGTTTTCGCCCTGGGGGCAATTGTGTCTTTTTCATTGTACCCTAGAGTTTCCCTGTTCTTTATTTAAGCTGTTGGTCTACTGTATTCCATTCTATCGGTTTTCTAATAATAATCCCTTTATCCCGTGGTTTTGCTCCCTAATTAGGATTTTCCACATAAATCATTGGTGTGCTATTTTCTTTTCCCTACTCTATTTTTCATCAAGATTTAATGAGGCTTTCTACATTAGTAAACCGATAAACTAATTAGAGAACCAATATTTTTTTTATAACATACAAAGTCTACATTATAACATTATAAAAATTGACATCTAATTTTGAAAATTTGTTTTTACCTTAGGGATACCATGACGAATAGGGGATAAAAATTGAAGAATGTCGTGTTATAAAAGGTGTTCGATGTCGGTCACCTACAATAACACGTTCTTCGACTACGACCAACTTTTGAATTCATTCAATGATCGACATTAAGGAATATCCAACATTAGATGTCTATGTCTGTGATGGGTAATATCTGTGAGATTTTTTTATTGGAAAAGAAATTTGTATCTTGTGCACCAGCAAACAAATTATATTTCTACTCCACATCTGAAGTCACAAAATAAAATCTCAATTGTTTTTGTATGCACAACTCAACTTTTACCAAACACAAAAGTCAACTAGTTCATAACAAAGAAAGTTACCAATTTTTAAATTTGTTACATATCAATAAGGTATATTGATCAGTATAGACATAGAGCTCTTGATAGCATCGAAAATATGCAATCTTCTTATACTTTAATTATGGGTCGTTCCTTCATTTAATTTGTTTAATTGATGATTTATAGACTTGAGGTATCCAAAAGGTAGAACAAGTCTTTAGAAGCAAAAACGA
Source organism: Benincasa hispida (assembly GCF_009727055.1). Taxonomy (NCBI): domain Eukaryota; kingdom Viridiplantae; phylum Streptophyta; class Magnoliopsida; order Cucurbitales; family Cucurbitaceae; genus Benincasa; species Benincasa hispida. Next base: position 11,588 of record NW_024065123.1, read on the forward strand.
CGACGAAATGGACCAGATCAAAGGTCAATTGCATAAAGGAGGGAAGAAGATTGAAAAATTACGATTTTACCCTTGAGGGAGTGCTGGGCAGTAGCACGGCAACAACATGCTTGGCTCAAATTCTAAGAAGCTCATTGTTTGGAAAATTGGGAGAGCGTTCGACACTATTTCGTGGTGCCGCGACACTCCAAACTTTGATGGAAGTCGCACGCGTGTCAAAACGCTGCTACACTATACATAGTGTAGTGTTGTGCTTTGACAGGGGGGTTCCTAGCCTTCTAGCACTGCAGCACTGCACCCTAGTGTCGCAACGTTTCCTTGTTTTCATAGAAGAATTTTTCTACCGTTTTGCTTGATGATCACTCCAATTTTCCAATTTTGCTCTGTATTCTTCTCCTCACAACTATAAACAATGCGTTGATTGGTATGATGTTTAAGGTATAAAGTTTATGTGGTGGAATTGAGAAAAGAGTTCATAATACGAAAGATACAATGAGTATGCGGGGAACGGGTTGAGAAGGTATTTAGCTAGTGCTTCTTGAAATTGCGTTCGAGCTATGCGATCATGCTACACCCATACAACAACAATTCATCTTCCAATGTAAATGCTATAGTTCCTAATTTTAGGACGCATGCGATGTATGCGATGATGTTATATGACTTATTCCTAAGTCTCTATTTCTTGCCTATGTGATGATGAATGATGCATATAGGTACAAGGTGACCGCATACCATCATATCCTATCTATAGGGTGCATGCAATGCATTAATAGCAAATAGAGCTTATTCCTAAGCTTCTATCTCTTGATTAACAGTTCTAATCTGACTCTTCCGAGCCTAGATTCTAATCTGACTTTTACAAGCGTAGATTCTATCCTTAGACCACCCTCCCCAGTATCTCTAAACAACGAATGACGCATACATAATACAAGATGATCGCATAAAATGAAGATCTCAGGTTATGCTAGCTAAGTGCTTCTCAACCCATTCGATAGTTTAGTTACTCATGCGTAATGTAAAGAGAGTGAATAGATATAGAGATGCAAATTCCATTTTATAAATAAGTTCAGAATACAAAATGACAATGGAAAATAAGGATAGAGAGCCTGGTAGCAATGTCTTGCATCCTAAGGCTTTTACACCGAGTCTCTCTACTCTGTTCAAAGAATGTTCTTGCTTCCGCAAAATTTGGCCCTCTCTCCGTTCTTAACACTTCCCTGCACTCTTCCGCGTTAACCAGGACGATCTTTCGGCATATTCTCCCTTCACTTGCCTCCACCTTCTAATTATATAAAATTACAGACTACGGCTATCTAAGTATATGGTGAAGATGAACTCTAAATTCTGTATAGCGGAACCGAACTTCTTTAATGAAGGCGGCCTTCGGTATTTATAGAGCTTTAGGGTGAAGAGTTTTTCTCTCAAATGATTGTACTGATGAGATGTCATTAATTCTCTGTCTGATGCGCCAATTAATTGTCACCGAAAAGTTGAGTGTACTTGCTACAGTGTGTCGTTAACGGCTTGTCAACTAAATTCAGATTCGACAATCATCAGCTTTCTATCCCATCGTGATTTATTAAGCTTTCACCTTGATGCGCTAGCTCTATGCGGCCACTTTCTTGAGCAGATCTTCACGAATGCATATGATCGCATAGCCTTGTGGTCGCAATCTCTTATGCACTCGGATGCTAATTTCCTTGGATCGCAATTCCACCTTGCGCCAACGTATTTTCCTGCACAAAATACATAAATTAGCTGCTTTAATGCAGCGAATGCATGCGATTGCAATGTTCTAAACTGAATGCTTTTGGACGTGATTTTATATATTTTTACCATCGCAATCCCCCATTGTTTAATATCTTTGCACTGTAATAACGTGCATTTTTGCTCGTTATCACACCCCCAAATTTAAAACAATGCTTGTCCTCAAGCATAAACTAAAGATTTTCTCTAGAAAGTTAGCTGCCTTTCCTTTCTTAGATTTCATGAGGTGCCTTATTCAAATCCTATGTTCCAAAATCTCCTTAATTCCTATTGAGGTCTTTTCTTAAGATATTTCTAAAATTTAGGGACCGCATGTTTAACCTTCAAAAGACTTTACTTGTTTCTAGGGCATCGCATGATTTATTTCATAAAAAAAAAACTTTTTCAACTAGGGTGTTTACAAATGATTTTTATCCTTGTGTTGATCCAAATGTCTAGCCTTCGTTTTGGCTTTCCCCCTACGTGTGTCATGCGGACATCCAACTACAAGCAAGGCGCTCTTTCTCAGTTTAAACTCATGCCCATTTGGCAGCAGAGTTGCGATCATTTTATTTATGCGTTGATCCTGATTCCTACCTTCATTTTGGCTTGCCCCCACGGGTGTCATGCGGACATCCAACTACGAGTAGGATCCGATTGCAACGTTATGATTTTTTTTTCTAAAAATAGCAAGGTTAAAAATGAATACCGCACCCCCAAATTTAAACGTAACAATGTGCTCATTGCTGAAAGATTGAAAGAATTAATGCGATGCTCTTAGGAAGTTTTGTAAAAGTCAGTTTGAAAGAAAGCTGGTGGACCACTAACTTCTAGAAATATTTCATGAGTTGGCTATCCTACAATTAAATTGACTCTAGTACATATAAAAAATAGAGGCATGTGTTTCATCATTGAAATCATAATTGGCAAAGAGAAAACATGCGATGACTTACTAAATTAATCGATGTTTAATGATTGCGCCGACTAAAGAGGATGCGATGATAAAATTATCAAAGTTAAAATGAAATGCGAGAGTGCAAAATTTGTAATAAACAAAGTCAAGGAAAGAGACAACCCCCAAATTTGCTCTGTCGCCTGCATTAATTGTAATCACATCCTTCTTTGTGGCGAACTGCTCCCTTCGATTGCGGTGGCGGAATAAGCTAGTTGCATCTTTCGTGTAGCTCCTCTGCAATCGTTCACCACGATCATTGACATCGAGAGGGTCAAATAAAAGACAGGGTTAACAAAAATTTTCTCCTTTTTTTTTTAAAATAAAAATATTAGATAAAAATAGCAAGGTCGAAAATAAATACCTCACCCTCAAATTTAAAATGCGGCAATGTCTTTCTTCTTCTTCTTCTTCTTCTTTTCTTTTCTTTTTCTTTTTTTTTTTTTAAAAAATTTTCTCTTTTTTTTTTTTTTTTTTGCAAGGAGTAAAAAAAAAAGACAAATAAATGATAACAAATATAAAACAAAGGTAGTGTGAGTTCAGAAATCAATGATAGGAGAAGGATACTCCAAAAGACTTGCGCCCCTCACAAGTTTTTGTTGCATATTAATACAGGGGCCACTCGATTTTTCTTCATTCAGGATTTCTCAAGTCTATGGAGGTATTTTCCCGATGAAAATCACCTCCGCGATATATCTTGACTCTTTTCCCATTAACCTTGAATGCGCGGGTCCCTTCCTCATTAGTTAATTCAACCGCACCAAGCGGGAATAATTCTTTGATTATAAAGAGCCCGGACCAGCGTGACTTTAATTTACCGGGAAAGAGTCGTAGATGCGAATTGAATAATAAGACCTTTTGTCCGACTTGGAGATTCTTCTCGCATAGCTATTTGTCATGCAATCCTTTTGCGTGCTCTTTGTAAATTTTGGCATTCTCATAAGCTTGCGTTCTCCATTCATCAAGCTCGACCAACTGAAGTTTTCTTGCTTCCCCTGCGGCCTTTAAGTCGAAATTAAGCTTTTTCACAGTCCACATTGCTTTATGCTCCAGCTCAAGCGGTAAATGACATGCCTTTCCGAACATCAGCGTATATGGGGACATGCCTATAGGTGTTTTATAGGCGATCTTGTATGCCCACAAGGCATCATCCAGCTTCATTGCCTAATCTTTTCGTGAAGGTTTTACAACTTTCTCTAATATCAGCCTTATTTCCCTATTGGACACTTCAGCTTGACCATTTGTTTGTGGATTGTATGCAGTGGCCACATGGAGGATATTGTATTTGAGCAGCAAATTGTTGAAGATGTGATTAACAAAGTGGGAGCCTTCATCATTTATTATGGCACGTGGAGTGCCAAAACGAGTGAAAATATTTTTCCTTAAGAACTTGGAGACTATCGCTGCATCGCTTGCAACGCACGATATCGCTTCTACCCATTTGGAAACGTAGTTGACGGCCAATAGAATGTATTTGTGACCATTTGATGGTGGAAATGGTCCTATGAAGTCTATTCCCCAGATGTCAAACAATTCCAATTCTAAATGACGTTCATGGGCATCACATGCTTCCATGAAATGTTTCTCGTGCATTGGCACCGGTCGCATTTCATTACATAGTCTCTTGCATCCTTAAATAATGTTGGCCAAAAATACTCACTTTGTAACACCTTTGCTGCTGTGCGTTGGCCTCTGTTGGCCAAAAATACCCACTTTATAACACCTTTACTGCTGTGCGTTGGCCTCCAAAGTGTCCTCCATATGGCGAGTCATGGCATTGTGATAGTATGCATTGGTGAGCAACGTCTGGTACATATAGGCGCAAAATCTGGTCTGATCCCCTCTTAAAAAGATTTAGCTCATACCAATAATATGAACTACATTCATGTCTGAGCCTCCTCTTCTGGTAGGCTGTGTAATCCTCAGGGAATTGTTCGCAAACCAAAAAATTGACCACATCTGCATACCATGGTAATTCTTTAATTTTAAATAGTTGGTCGTCTGGAAAAGTTGCGTTCACCTCTGACTGATTGTGGTCTACCTCTAGATTTTCTAATCTGAATAAATTGTCCGCAACCTGGTTCTCCATCCCCTTGCGATCAATGATTTCCATGTTGAATTCTTGAAGGAAAAGAACCCATCGAATCAATCTCAGCTTCGCATCTTTCTTTGTCATCCAATATTTTATCGCCGAGTTGTCAGTGTGAACAATTACTTTAGTTCCCAGCAAGTAAGCTCTGAATTTTTCCAATGCAAATATCACCGCAAGAAATTCTATTTCTGTGGTAGTGTAATTTGTTTGAGTAGGGTTCAAGGTTTTACTCACATATGCGATGGGATGTAGCATTGTTTTCTTTTTTTGCGCCAGCACTGCTCCCATTGCATAATCGCTTGCATCGCACATTAATTCAAAGGCCTGTATCCAGTTCGATGCGATCAACACAAGTGCGGTTGTTAATGCATTCTTTAGTATCTTGAATGCGATGAGGCGTTGGTCATCAAAGTCAAATGCTCTTTCTGCCTCCAGCAATGCACTCAATGGCCATGCAATCTTTGAAAAGTCTTTCACAAAACGTGTATAAAACCCAGCATGTCCTAAGAAGCTCCTGACAACCTTCACATTCCCTGGAGGTGGAAGCTTTTCAATCGCTTCAATCTTCGCCTTGTCCACCTCCAGCCCATCCTTGGAGACTTTGTTCCCCAGCACAATACCTTCCTTCACCATGAAGTAACATTTCTCCTAGTTTAGCACAAGGTTCGTCTCTTTGCATCTTTTCAGTATCTTCTCTAGATTGATGAGACAGACTTCGTATGTTTGCCCATACACCGAGAAGTCGTCCATGAAAATTTCTACAGAATCTTCAAGATACTCAGAAAAGATGGCCATCATACACCTCTAGAAAGTGCTCGATGCATTGCATAGGCCGAACGACATGCGTTGAAATGCAAATGTTCCATAGGGGCAGGTGAATGTGGTTTTCTCTTGATCCTCAGGAGCAATCATGATTTGGTTATAGACAACATATCCATCCAAGAAGCAGTAGTAATCATTTCCTGCTAGGCGGTCTAGCATTTGGTCGATCAAAAGCTAAGGGAAATGATCCTTCTTTATTTCCACATTCAGTTTGCGGTAGTCCATGCAAATTCGCCAGCCAGTGACGATCCTCATTGGAATCAGTTCATTATTTGCATTTTGGACTACCGTCATCTCTCATTTTCTTAGTACACATTGCACGGGGCTATCCCACATGCTGTCGACGATTGGATAGATAATCCCTGCGTCTAACCACTTGATTATCTCCTTCTTCACGACCTCCTTCATCGCAGGGTTGAGTCTGCATTGATGTTCTATCGATCCCTTTTGATTGTCCTTGAGACGAATCCTGTGCATGCAATATGCGGGGCTAATTCCTCTAATGTCTGCGAGTGTCCAACCAATTGCTTTTATGTGCTTTTTCAGGATGCTTAGTAGTGCATTCTCTTGATCTTCATTAATTGCAAAGGAAATTATTACAGGTAGTGTTCCATTTTGCCTCAAGAAAGCATACTTCAGGTGGTTTGGAAGGGTTTTCAGCTCTATTGTTGGTGGTTGTTCCAAGGATGGTTTTGTTGTTTTTCTTTCTTCATTCATTGTTAGCTTGTCTTCTTTGGTTGTTGTTTCTGTGATCGCATTGCAGGCTACTATAGATGTGGTCGCATCCTCATCTTCATTTTCATCTTTAGACTTTTCTTCTTCATTCAAACTTGGATCATCATCGGATTCAATGAGGTCTTCTTCTTCAGGATATTTCATGGCTATGATAATATCAAACCTGAGCTTCTGTCCATTCACACTTAGTGTGATCTCTCATTTGTACACATAAATCTGAGCGCGACTAGTGGATAAAAATGGTCACCCCATGATGATGGGTACATCCTTGTTCGCTTCATAGTCCAAGATGATGAAATCTGTTGGTAATATAAATTTGTTAATCGTAACTAGAACATCCTTCACCTTCCCTTCTGGATGCACAAGGGATCTATTAGCTAATTGGAGCGTCACCGTCGTGGGTGCTAGCTGGCCCACATTCAACTGCTTGAAAATTGAAAGGGTCATTAAGTTAATGCTGGCCCCGAGATCGACAGGCGCTTGACCAATATATAACCCGTCGATCGAGCAGGGTATTGTGAAACTTCTGGGGTTGCGCATTTTTGGTGGAATAATGGTTTTTGCTCGTTGTGTTAATGCCCCCGTTCTCATTTTTCTTCTTGAGTCAATGGGGTTTGTGGTTCCATCGCAATTGGAGCAGTCCGGCTTGATTCCTTCTTCTCCTCTGCCACAGTGNGCCAGCTGCCCCACATTCAGTTGCTTTAAAATTGAAAGGGGCATTAAGTTGATGCTGGCCCCGAGATCGACAGGCGCTTGACCAATATATAACCCGTCGATCGAGCAGGGTATTGTGAAACTTCTGGGGTCACGCATTTTTGGTGGAATAATGGATTTTGAACTTTGCGTCAAAGCCACTATTGCAAACTTACTAGTGCTTCTCTTCTTAGTCACTATATCCTTTAGAAAATTTGCATACTTTGGCATCTGTTCAATCGCTTCAGTGAATGGGATGTTGATATGCAATTGTTTCAGCATGTCCATGAAGCGTTGATATTGAACTTCATCATTTTTCTTCTTTTTAAGTCTCTAAGGGAATGGTGGCAGCTGTATTTTCACGGTTCCCTATTGTTTCGGCTTTAAAGTGGACACAATCTCCGGTTCCATCACCTCCCGTTCTCATTTTTCTTCTTGAGTCAATGGGGTTTGTGGTTCCATCGCAATTGGAGCAGTCCGGCTTGATTCCTTCTTCTCCTCTGCCACAGTGTTTCCGCTTCGCAACGTCACAACTTGACATTGATCTTTTCCCATTACCCCCTGGGTTGTGCGGGAGCTCTGTTGAACTCGGCAGTCTCCCTTGCAGTCTACTCTTGAGTTCACCTGCAATCTGTCTTATCTGAATTTCAAGATTGCGGATGGACGTCGCTTGATTCTGAAGCACAGTTTCATTCTTTTCAATATATTGCTTCAGTAAACTCTCTAAAGATGAAGATTGCGGCGCCAGGGAACTTTTGGCTTGATTTTGTGTTTGATCGTTTGTTCGTGGGAAAAATCCTGGTGGCCCTTCCTTTTGCAACACTGGTTGAAAATTTTGTTGTTGATTTTTCCACGCAAAGTTAGGGTGGTTTCTCTACGCAGGGTTGTAAGTATTAGAAAAAGGATTATTTTTCACGAAATATACTGACTGTGGGTTCCTCGGACACTCCTCCATTGGATGGCCTTCACCACAAGTAGCATAACTTGCGCTCGTTTGGTTGATTGCGTTGACTTGCCCACTATGCATTCCTGGGCTACTGATTGCGATTCCTTGTATCAAATTCATCATCACAGTCCTTTGGTTTTGAAGGGATGCGATGGCTCTATTATTTGCGTCACTATCTTTGATCGCTTTCTCTCCAGTCTTCATGATTCTTGGAAATGCGATCAAGGATATTCTTAGCCTCGTCGTAAGTTTTATCAAGCAGACCTCTAGCTGCTGCATCATTGGCAGTCGTCTGCGATGCGTGGTAGAAAATTTCCATCTGTAAACAATCTGGTAAGCCGTTATGCAGGCAATCTCTTACTAGCCTCTTAAACCTCGGTCGGGCATCACTGAGCGATTTGTTAATATCCTATTCAAAATTAGTGATCAACTTCCTCCTTTTGGCATTCTCCGCCGGGGGGAAAGTACTTCTTCATGAACTTGTCCACTACTTGTTCCCATGATGTAATCTCCCCTGGTTCGAGAGAATAAGCCCATTTTCGTGCCTGGTCACACAACGAAAATGGGAACAGTGTTAATCGAACCTCCTCAGCGAAGATGTTTAAGAACACAGACGTATTGTAGATCTCAATAAAATTCTAGAGGTGGGCGTGCGGATCCTCGCCATGTCTATTGCCAAATTATCCAACAGTTTGAATCATTTACAGCATCACCAGTTTCATTTTGAACCTCGATCTGTCAAGATCTAGCCTCATGATTCCTGATGAGAAATCATAGAGGTTGGGTGACGCATATTCCCGGATGGGCCTATTGCAGTTGTTCGCCAATAGGATGGGATTGCCATGATATTATTTACATTTGGTGCTCTATCTTCTAGTTGTTTTGCCATGTTGGGATCTTTCTCTTGTTGTCGTTCGCGGCTATTTCTTCTTCTTCTTTGGAAAGTTCTCTCAATCTCTGGGTCGTAAATGGGCTCAGGATTTTGTCCTTCGCTCATACGATGCTCGCTTCTTCCCTTACCTAAGGAGAAATAGTGCACAGATACAGAAAGTTTGCAAAGAAAATAAAAAAGTTACCATTAGCACAATGTATTGCCGTAGTCCCCGGCAACGGTGCCAAAAACTTGATGCGTGGTTAATGCGATGAAATAATGGTGTAGGTTGCGATTGTGGTATACACGTTGTGCATGCATGTTTTCTTAGCAAGATCCAAGTATAAACCCTACTAAGCTGCCTGGTAAGCCCAGAGTTGAACACAGGGACTATGGAAACAGTATGCGATGGTAATTTCAGTTCTTTTTGCGGTAACAAATAAAACAATGCGTTGATTGGTATGATGTTTAAGGTATAAAGTTTATGCGGTGGAATTGAGAAAAGAGTCAATAATACGAAAGATACAATAAGTATGCGGGGGAACGAGTTGAGAAGGAATTTATGCGCTCGGACGCTAATTTCCTTGCATCGCAATTCTGCCTTGCTCCAATGCATTTTCCTGCACAAAATACATAAATTAGTTGCTTTAATGCGGTGAACGCATGCGATCGCAATGTTCTAAATTTAATGCTTTTGGACACGATTTTATTTATTTTTACCGTCACAATCCCTCATTGTTTTATATCTTTGCGTTGTAATAACATGCATTTCTGCCAGTTATCAGAGGTGTTCACTCATAGTTGGACTATGTTGTATTGTTCATTAGAGAAATCAATGGTACTTAAGGAGTGAGATGTAACTACAGGGGCAAAATGGTAAATTGGCCCAGCTGTACTTACGAGCATCTCTGAAAGTTCATCGTACTCATGATTGGTTATACCGATGGATATAGAAATATATCTGGGGTAAGAAGAGTTCAGTTGTTGGTCTTTAGTGGAATGCATGTCAGTTAACTAATGGTAGATCACGTGGCTAAAGAGTTTAGTCAGCTATTTGCGTACCATTGGAGCTTCGAGCCACAGTCCATAAGGTCCCCTAGGTAGTTTGGATAAAGTCGAGAATCAGTTTTTGGGTCAGTTTGAAATATTCAAATTGATAAGAGAGAGTTTGATTATATATCATATAATCGAATTGGTTAATTATATACGATATAATTGACTAAATGTATGAGATACATTATATTGCAGGAAATTAGAGATAAATATGATTTATATCAAGTGGAGGAGAAATTACTATAGTAGATATATGATATCAAACTATAGGATAAGAATATAATATGATTATATTCATTTATTAATTAAATTGGTTAGTTATGAGATAATTAGCCGAAATATTCTCCTTAATCGTGCATTAGTGGGAGAATTAGTATTAAGTTATTGTAATCGAAGAATAAAATGAAAATTTGTTTCATTTACAAAAGGTTCGTAAAAAATTCACAATCGGTGTGAAAATGTCTTGGTCGCTTAGCTGAGAGCCTGTACGATAGAGCTTCATCACTTTAACGATCGCACACTCGCATCTAAATGGTCGTATAACTGTTTGATAGAATGTGTGTGTTGTATTTCGGTCACAATGAAATCTGAAAGATCCGAACGCGCTCATGGATGCTCTTCATTAAGAGTTCCTTCAAGACCAACTCCATAATCCCAGGTAATGAGGTGGAACCATACTCACACCTTCATTTACTTATGTTGAAACAACTCAACACACTCAGTCTTTGTGCTAATGCGAAACTAACTCAGCGCATAGCATTCTTCATACATGCATGCAGAGCTCTCAACTTGATACTAGATCTAATGGTTTTGAAACATACTTTTTAAAAACCATAACTTAAACATTCAACCAAGAGTTTCAAATAACTCAATGCATAAAAACATAATTTCTAAAGCTTTGCTAATATAGTCACTCACAGTCTTTGGGCAATCCTTTTAGGATACCTCTCCTTTGCTGTCAATCCTTCCGATGCGAAGCACTAGTAGGCATTGAGTACTTAACCAATTTTCTAGTCTTCAACTTGGCTATGTGGCAACATCTTCACCACCTAGCCCTTCAAGCTGCTTGCTTGTTCAAGATATCCTGATTCAAATTATTCGTTTAATAACTTAATTTTTAGAACTTTTATCAAGAAATTTTCTTCTACAAACTTGTTTAGAATTATCTTAAAAAGCTTACCCTAAAATTTGGCCTTCAAATTCCAATGAAAGAGCTCATGATCTTCAAATTCCTCCACCTTGCCCGACTCTCCCCAATATTATGAACATCTCTCGGTTTCCTTCAAATTTGACAGCCCTTAACTTATAATTTTCTCACAGCAACCCTTATACATAAACTACACTTGATTTCTGAGATTTTGACTCAAGAATCACCTGATTTGCACGAGTAGTTGGGAGAACTCCTCGTTTGAACTTGGTGTTACAGTATGCCCTCAACGCTCGAACAACATTTGCACCTTTTGCCTTCTTGATCAATGCATGGTCTGATGGAACATGAGACATACGAAGCGGAAATAGGATCTATTAGGCTCTAATTTCTTCTAAACAAAAGGAAATAAACATGGAAATCAATGGAAAAACAGTAAATAAAAGTGGATAGAAAACAACCTTTGTAGCTTCCGAACACTGTTTTTCCTCATTGAATCTCGACTCGAACTCTTCCGAACCACCACTAGAGTTGACCTACTATCCTCTGGACTTAGAACCGGGTTCTGGGACCCGGTGGATGAAGGAAACCGAGAGAGAGAAAAGAGATGGAAAATAATAATGAATTTGGATTTGGGTTTTTATTTCACTCAAATAAAAGAGAATTTTCCAGCCCAAATTTAGAAAACTCTTTTGGCAAAATGGCAAAAACTTTTTTCATCCAAAATGAAAGCCCAATTTATAAAAAAAACCATGCAACAATTGAATGAATTAAATCCATAAAAACCCAAGACCTATAATCCACTATCTTGGTGGGCTTAATATCTCCACTATAAGCCAACACCTAGCCCACTATTTTGTTAGTGAAATTATCCAACAAAAGTTTGGATTTTCCCACTAACTTTAGTCAAAGGGCAAAATAGTCATTTGGTCAAAGTCAAACTTTGATAAAAAAAGTCAACATTTTGACTTTTTATGATTTTTTTCGTGTTGACTAA